>NC_037679.1:88441254-88467176 GCF_003255815.1 Theropithecus gelada | reverse complement strand
AAAAAAAAAAAAAAAAAAAAAAAAAAAAAAAAAAAAAATTAAGGGCTTTTTTGTTATAAAATAACCTATGGTCTATATTTTTGTACAAAAATCTTTGCACACATTTTTAATGAACTCCTTCAGGTCAACTTTTAGAAATAAATTCAAATCAAAGGATATGCAATATTGTATTACTTTTTCTATAATGTTTGCCAAACTGCCTTCCAGAAAGCTTAACCAATTTAAAATTTCGCCTGCTATGTGTAATGATACCCATTTTCCTGCAACTTCCTCTAACATGAAATATTAAAATTTAGAAAACAGACAATTTATTAAGCAAAAAGTACATCTCAATGTTGCTTTAATTTGCCCTTCTTAGATGACATGTTTATTTCCTATTAAGCATTTGGTTTTTGCCCATTTTCTTTTCCCATTGGGAATTCAATTTCTTCTTATAGCTTTGTTGTAAATCTTTTTTTTTATTATGGTAGAAATCATATAACATTCAAGCTACCATCTTAACCATTTTAAGTGTATAGTTTAGTAATGTTAAGTATTTTCTCATTGCTGAGTCCAGAACTTTTTCATCTTTTAACACTGAAACTCTATAGCTACTAAACACAAATTCCTCCTCCCTCCTCCACAGACACTGGTAACCACCTGTCTATTTCTATATATTAGTGATCCTAACCTTTCCATTGACATACTGCAGATACTCTTACTAGTTTACCATTTGCCGTTTAACTTTGCTGGTCAGACTTTTTTGGCTTGCTCAGACTTCTGTCTGTTTATTTAATTTGTATGTAGTCAAATCCATTATCTTTTCCATAATGGAAATCCCTCATCTCCCTCTAATTATATCCAAGACCAAAAAGGCATAAAATCTCCAAATATTAAACTATTCACACACAGCACAACTGTCTTCAAAACTAATGCTGAAAGGGAGTGCAATTGTGGTAATTTCGTGCTGTGGTGTTTCGTGTGGTGTTTCGGTCTGCTTGGGTTGGAGCTGGTGGCCTCTCCGTTCTTTGTGTGCTGTGCAATTTCATCTCCAGGAAAGCTCTGGGATGAGATGAGGTCAAGTGCTTGCATTGAAAGCTACTTTTTAGAAGCACATTTTTTTTCAATATTTTGTATTTTTTATTGAAGTTTTCTTCAGTATTGTGCCTTTTTTCCCCTAATGTCTTGGATCATGAAAGTTTTTAGTTTCTTAATCCAGTTATAGGTTTTTATGAGATTTATTACATTGTTTTCTCAGTTCAGGAAATCATGCCTTACTATGTTGTAAGTAAATATGTTTTTGTTTTTAGGGAGGCAAATTCTGAGGGAAAAGGTCATTAAAGGTGCATTAGCATTCATCTATTAAGTGCTTATCTGTAACCACATTAATGTCTGAATCTGGAGAGTGGTGTTTGCTCTTCTTTTCTTTCTTTTTTTTTTTTTTTTTTTTTGGAGACAGGGTCTCGCTTTGTCGCCCGGGCTAGAGCGCAGTGGTGTGATCTCAGCTTACCGCAACCTCCGCCTCCCGGGTTCAATGGATTCTCAAGCCTCAGCCAAATAGCTGGGATTGCAGATGTGCACCATCATGCCCGGCTAATTTTTATATTTTAGTAGAGATGGGGTTTTGCCATGTTGCCCAGGCTGGTCTCGAACTCCTGGCCTCAAGCAACCCACCCGCCTGTGCCTCCCAAAATGCTGGGATTAGGGGCATGAGCCACTGCACCCAGTCTGGTGTTTGCATGTCTTGGAAAAGTTGGAGTCCCGTTTGTAGTGACACAGCTTTCCAAGGAGAAAGGTCTCCGTTTCTCAAAGTTCTTCAACGTCCTTCTCTCCTAACTGCCTCCTGAGTTTTGGCTAAAACAAGTGTTTCAAGTTTACACCAGTGTTCAGGGGTAATGGCACTGATATATATACTTTATCAATTTTTGAATGCCTCATCAGCTAGTCCTTTAAAACATTGTAACAAGTCCTCTTCATTTTAAAATAAAACAAACATTTTTCTTCCTCTTGGGTAGTGGCTGTGTGGATATTTGCTTGTGGCTAATGTTGTTGTACGTGCAGGATATGGAGGTGAATGACTGCTCTCCTGTGGGATTTTAAGAACATGCCCTCCCGGGTGGGTCTCTTGACCAGCTTCTCATTTTGCTTTGGGTCTCAGTTATGACCGCTAAGTTTTAGTTATTAGAATGGATCTGAGACTTCAGATAAAACTTAATCAGGAGACATGGTCAGGACAGGCAATGTCTGTATTATCCTTGAAAATAATCAAAGGAGAACTCCAGCCCTACAGGGACCTGGTGCTGATGGTGTTATGTGGCGTTCACCATGGCATAAGGATACACACAGATGCATCTGCCAAACCCAGCCCTGAAGATCCTGGGGAACCACAGAGCTCTTAAACAAATGTGAAGAATCAAATGTGCCATTGCTCTTTAGGAATGCAATTCGATATCACATTCTGAGGTTTTTCTCAAACGTGATTCTGATGGAAAGACAAAAAGCATCTCAGAATTGTCTCGTTAGAGCCAAGCTCCCATGCCGCATCCTCCACGGGGTCTTCCTTGATCCTCGGGCTCAGACAGGATCCACATTAACTCCTCTACTCTGTGCACCCATGTTTTCCTTGCACACAATGAGGGCAGTAGGCAAGTCGGAGGGTTCTGACACTGCACAGTTATTCTTGAGGGTTGAGATCATGTGTTTGGAGCCATCATAGGTAGGGGTCGTACCCAAGAAGCTTGGGAGGACATCGGTTCAGTATGTCCCTTTGATTTGCACTCTAAGTCCTTCCTCGTCTCATTTTATTCTTTGAACCCTGCTATATTTGTCTATTTTCTGTTGCTTACAACAGAATGCCTGAAACTGGGTGACTGATAAGGAAAATTATTTATTAAAGTTCTGGAGGCTGAGAAGTTCAAGGTCAAGAGGCCACAGGTGGTGAAGACCTTCTTGCTGGTGGGGAACTCTCTGCAGAGTCCCGAGGCGGAGCAGGGCGTTATATGGGGGTGGGCGCTGAGTATGCTAATGTGCTGTCTCAGGTCGCTCCGCCTCTTCTTACAGTGCCACCAGTCTCGCTCCCATAATAACCCATTAATCCATTCATCCATGAATGGATTAATTCACATCTGTGAACAGATTAATTCACATTCACAAACAGATTAACTCATTCACGAGTGTAGGGCCCTCATGGCCCAATCACCTCTTAAAGACCCATCTCTCAGTATTGCCACATTGGGGATTAAGTGCCAACATGATTTGGGGAGGGAACATTTAAACCATAGCACCCACCTAAACCTCTCCGATCTCCAAGCTTTTTTTCCAAACTGGAAGCTGCTAGACTCCAGTGAACCCCTCCTGACATGTGATATTTCATACTCAGATGCTGTGTTCTCATTAGCACACGTAGGGGACTCCATAACCTGGGTAACTACAGGTGAAGCTAAGCAGATTATTCTCGGCCTGACCCTCCACCTACTTGGTTGAATGCTGAGTTCCTTCCTCATATGATTCTTGGGATTACAATAATGTAATCATTAAGGAATCTCTCCCTCCTTATCTCGCCTGCATCTTCCTAAATCTTCTCCATTAAGGCATGTTCTCCTAAATCTATGATTTGGTAGAAAATTTCCATTTCTGTGATCTTAGCAGACAAAACTTACTCATATTTTTAGAACCATATAATTTTATTATTGTAAACCGTCTGATGAAATACATTTTAAATAAGCTTTACTGAATCAAGTATATTTCTCTTCTTAAATAAAATGAACTTCCTTTTCACCAAACCATACTCTCCCCTCCTCTTCAGAATCTTTGGGATGTATTCCCCTGGCACAGTCACTTGCTTTGTGTTACATCCTTCCAGCACTGTGATTATGCTCAAACCCTGTCCTCCTGATATCACCCAGCAGAAAGCACAGGACCAGCCGATAGCTGATGCTCAGTAAAGGCTGGTAAGAGAACAGCCTTATCCCTCACTGGAATATACATGAGTTTGCGAGGAGATGGTAACCCAGGCCACCTATCTCCCTGCAGTTTTGAAGTCAGCACAGGTAATGTGTGGTGCCAGTCACCCACTAAGATCAAGACTTAAGAAAAGGCTGTCAAATTGGGGAAGGGAGCTTCCTTTCCTGGCTTGAGTAATATGTTTTTTTGAATGTTTGGCGTAAAAGCAGATTCTTGGCTCTTTTTATTTGACTGTTCATAGCATTCTTTTTTTGTGTGAGAGCCTGTTAATTAATATGCCAGATACCCTCTGTTGTTTTACTCAGACTTTTTGAAAATTCAGTCACACTGCACAGCACACTGTGGCTTTCATTTTCATACTTTCTCAACCACATGCAAATTAAGATAGCCCTTGAAAACATTTCTTCCCTAAAGCACCTTCTTGCATTGTGTTCGCTGAGTAGCCATTGCTCCCTAAACAGCATTCACAGTAATTACACCAAATGCTTACTGTTCATTAGGTACCAGGTATGGTTCTAGGAACTTCTACACATATATGGAGGAGATGAGGTCAGAGTAGGCAGGAGCTGGGTTCTAGAGACCCCATCAGCCATGGTACCTGCAGTGGGATTTCTGATTCAAGATGTATGAAAGTGTGTGTGTGTGTGTGTGTGTGTGTGTGTGTGTGTGTGTGTGTGTGTATATATTTGAGTTATTATAGTGTAATGCAAGCACTTGGACTTCAGGGCTAGACAAAGAACTGCGCTCAAGGTCCAGCTCTTAAGCAAATGTACATTTTCTGCAATTTGATTTGAATCATTGGTAATGCTTGCCTTCCAAAAAAAAAAAAAAAAAGGGCACTGACCACTCATTTAAAAGTGTCTTCTCTGGTATCATTTGCTTTTGTATATATATAAAAATTATTTATATATATATAATAAACATATATATAAAATATATAAATATATAATATATAAAAATATATATATAATATATAAAAATATATATATAAAAAGAATTTATTTCCCACAATGTCCCAGTGAAATTGACATCACTATTATCCCCATTTCACAGATGGATGAGGCCACACAGAGTTGGAAAAATGGCCCCAAGCTACCTAGCTAAGAAGCTGAGCTGAAATTAGATTCCAGATGGATGAGCTCCAGAGTCTAAGCTCATAACCAGTCCACTCCACCCCTCTCACACGGGAAACAGAGCGTAGGCTGTTGATCAGTTCCATATGCAAAAAGATCTTTGGAAAATGCAAATGCAAGGAGGTGCGCTCATAAAAATATGAAATTGAGAAGTCTTATTGAAATAGAAAAAGTCATCTGAAAATGAATTATTTATTATGCACAAAGCCACTGCCTTTTCTTTTCAGCCCACTCTGTTGCCTCTGATGTTCCCTAATGAGCCATCCTCTCCAGAGGTGATTTATAATGAGACGGCGGTGGCGGCTGAACTTCAATGCTTTTAAAGGCCCATAGTACAAAACAAATGCAGGAGAATTATTGCTTTTGTTGCTCACCATGTGGTTATTACAGCCCTAGCTGTTGTACAACCAGTTGCTATCAGTGAACAAATAAGCTATGATGTAACTCATTTTAGAGGCACCACAGAAGCACAGTCCATTCAAAAAGCATTTCCTGAGCCCTCTATGTGCTGGGCACTTGCCTTTGTCTTGAGATTTAGCAGAGCTCGTGCCACTCAGGGGAAGCAGCTGGGAAATGTGTCAAAAATAATTGAGCAAGATGATTTCAGAATTAATACATGCTTTGAAGAAAAGAGAACAGGGTATGATGGAGGGAAAGACTCACTGAGATGTGCTCTTTCGGACTAGGATATTCCTGCAGAGATGACATTTGAGCTCAGACATTGCTCCAGGAAGGGCCCAGCCTGGGAAGTTGTGAGAGGAGCTGGCTTTCCAGACAGAAGGAAAAGTGGGTGCCGAAGCCCAAAGCAGGGGCCAGCCCTGAGTGCTTTTGAATGGAAAAAGGGCCAGTGCAACTGGAGATAGTGAGTGGGGAAACGGTACAAGGAGATGAGGTCAGGGTAGGCGGGAGCTGGGTACTAGAGACCCCATCAGGCGTGGTACATGCAGCGAGGTTTCTGGTTCAAGATGTTTATATCTGATATGATCATGATTTATTTTTTAATATCACTCTGAATGCTATGAGGAGATCAGATTTGCAGGGAGAGATCAACAGTGGAAATAGACCACTTGGGGGCTCCTTTGGTGGTCCAGGTAGAAAGGATGACAACTTGGAATAGGGTGATGATGGGGATGGTGAGACAAGCGGAAGGTCTCAGGATGTATTTCATAAGTATAGCACCAGGACTTGCTTATAGGCTGGGCAAGGATGATATTTGAACAGCGAGAGCCAATGTGAGTCTAGACTAGACAGACTGTCCAATGGAACTTTCCGAGATGATATGAACGTTCTATAATCTAAACCATCCAGTATGGTGGCCACAGCCACATGTGGTTATTGGGTTCTAGAAATGTGGATTGTGTAACTGAATAACTGAACGTTTAAAATTAATATTAACATAAACAGCCATGTGTGCTAGTGGCTATCAGGTTAGACAGTATCTAAAGGTTTGGCTGGGGGATCAGGGGAATTCACGTTTCTGAGATGATGGTGGTTGGTATGCTCTCCACTTGCTGTGCGGACCCACTGTTTGTTCTTCTCCACCCTGCTGTGTGTCCCTGGGGTCTTTCCTTTATGGATTACGTCGAACAGGCTGCCCTGCCCACCGGCTTCGGCTTGGTTCAGCCAGTGTAAGGCACTGAGAGGAGAGAGGAGGTCAGATAGAAGTTCCTTCCCTAATAAACACAGTTTGTCAATGGCCGTGCGCTCCATCAAAAGCACCTGCTATTGTCAGTGAATTCTCTCCGTAGGCAACAGCAGTGGTGCCAGTTGTGATGTTTGGGTTGTCAACACAGCCACGTGTGTCAGTTTGTACTTACAGCTGTCTCATTCACCCCCTTCTACATAGAGGCGCAAGTATCTTGAGTGCAACATTATGACTTATGGTGCTGTTCTTGCCCCCAAAATTTATGTATTTGAGTACCTATTATTTTAGTATAAACTATTTTCTTTTATTTATATTTTATATTTCAGTGAAAATATTATACCATTTTTTAAAATATGTGTATTGGTAGATTATATTAATTATGGTTCTTATTTCAGGACAGTAAAGTAAGTGCTGCTTTATTTGTTACATAAATATTTGTTACATAAATATTTGTTATATAAAAGGAACCATAGCTCAAATAGAGTTGAAAACAGTGGGGTTGGCAAACACTTTCTGTGAAGGGACAGGTAGTAAATATTTTCAGGCTTGCAAGCCACACAGTCTCCGTGCAACAATTCCACCCTGCACGTGGGGCCGGAAGGCAGCTGTAAACATGTAAGCAGATGGGTGTAACTGAGTTGCAATAAAAAGCTGGAACTTTCACTTTGGGAGGCCAAGGCGGGCAGATCACAAGGTCAGGAGATCGAGACCATGGTGAAATCCCGTCTCTACTAAAAATAAAAAAAATTAGCCAAGCGCTGTGGTGGGCGCCTGTAGTCCCAGCTACTCGGGAGGCTGAGGCAGGAGAATGGTGTGAACCTGGGAGGCGGAACTTGCAGTAAGCCAAGATCGCGCCACTGCACCTCAGCCTGGGGGACAGAGAAAGACTCCGTCACTGGAGCTTTGTGAGAGCTGAAACTTTAATTTCATATAATTTTCATGTGTCACAAAGCAGTGTACTTCGTTTGAATTTTTAAACCACGTTTATGAATGCATAAAGCGTTCGTAGCTGCAGGACATACAAAAATGACAGCTTTTGCAGGCTGTGATTTGCTTATCCCAGGTCTAATGTCAGTGTAGCCTTTGCTTATCCAGGCCTGAGTTGGGGGTTGAAAATCCCCCGCTATGATCCCCAATTGTGATATAAATGTTTATCTCCTTGAATGAAGAATTCCTTCAAAATAAAAAATAAAAAAGTAGTGTTATTGTGAGAAAAGTGCATTTTCCACGGAGAACAGAGATGAACTCTGACTATATGTCACCCCATGGAGAGTGTCCGTGAGATTAACCGCGGCAGGTAGCTTGAGCTGCATTTTGTCTTGATCGTTCTGAAGGCACCTCGAGTTTGATAACTCATCCCCGAGCCTGTTAATCCCTGTCCTGAGCGAACCCTCTCGATGGTGTAGGCTTCCACCCTTTCAGAGTCCTGGGGGGCCTCCAGCACTCGTGATGCCTGGTCTTCTTTCATCTTTCTTCATGCCCCTCACATTCCTTGGTGAACTTCATCGTCTTCCTCTTTGGTGGTGTCCAGTGGACAGCGTCAGAGTTGTTTGCTCTATAGCTGGCAGTGACCTTTGAATTAAACTCATATAAAAGTTTAAGGCAGAACCGGCAAGAGAACTGGAAACCGATTTAAGGGCATGTTTGTGACTAATTCTCAGGGTCCTAATGTGACTAATTGCTCAGAGCCAATGCTTCCTTGCCTCTTGAATTGCTTTCTAAGGACTGACTCACTCCGTAGCATCTAAAACCTTGTCAGCAACTACCAGAAGGTGCAAGCACGTTTCACGAAGCCTGGAGTGCCTGGGGGATTCATATTTCAGGTTTTATGCCAGCTGCCAAGCCCACAGTCCTCTCTTGTATCTGTGAGACTTGTTGTATTTCTCGTAAGACCACCTAAAGCCCAACTCAAAATTCCAGCTAGCCTTAGGATCCATCTAATTTGTTGGTACCATCCAGCTTTGCCAGGCTTATGTTTTAGGGTGAATTTGATTTTGGTATTCTGTAATGTGTGGTTCAGATCACGGCGCACAAAATCCAGCCTCAACAGGAAGGCCTTTTCTGACCACCCGTCTAAAGAGCATCCTGCCGCATTCTGTATTCCCTTCTCCTCACTTGCCTTTTCTCCATGGTATTCCTTTGCACCTAACATATCTTATTTCTGTCCAGCATCTGATCCCCAAGGGAATGGGGGTAGTTCCTGTTGTGTTCATGTTGTGTTTGCAGCACTTGGACTGCTGTCCATCCCGCGGCAGAAGCTCAGTAACCATGCTGGTGCTGAGGAACGAATCAGATGGAGCGAATTCAGATACCTGGCCTGAAAGTCTGTAACTGAGCAGACTTTGGGCGAGGTAGATGACCTTTCTGCACCTCACTTTTGTCATCTGCAAACTGGGGATAATCGTGGTGCCTCTACTTCACAGGGTGATGTAAAATGTAGTGAGTGTGGAAGTCAAACACTTAGCATGGGGTCTGCCACTCAGTGGCTTTACAGTAAATACACGTGCTGCTCTCAACAGCAGTGCCAAAGAAGATGTGTTTGGGGATATTCACATGCAAAAAAAAAAATAAAATAAAGTAGTTATCACTTTTATTTATTTATTTATTTATTTATTTGGAGATGGAGTCTTGCTCTATTACCCAGGCTGGAGTGCGGTGGCGTGATCTCGGCTCACCGCAACCTCTGCCTCCCAGGTTCAAGCAATTCTCTGGCTCAACCTCCCGAGTAATTGGGACTACAGGCGCCCACCACCATGTCTGGCTAATTTTCTGTATTTCTAGTAGAGATCAGGTTTTACCATCTTGGCCAGGCTAGTCTTGAACTCCTGACCTTGTGATCCACCCTCCTCCACCTCCCAAAGTGCTGGGATTACAGGTGTGAGCCACTGCGCCTGACCATCGCTTTTTTCTTCTACAAATTTTTCAAGAAATTAAGGTAAAAGTAAACGTTGAATGTGCTCTAGGGATGAAGAGACTAAATAAATCTATGATATTTTACAGAGTAAGTAATAATGGCTGTGCTGTGTGTGTGGAGCCTAAGCTCTTCTATCAGGCAGGTACCAAATGGCAAAATGCTGCATCTGTTAGGACCTTTTCAAATTCAAACCGAACTGGCTTATGCAGAAATCAGGATTTATTGGTCCACTGTTTAAGACTGGATTCGTTTGGCTATGTGAACAGTCAAACTGTGTCCAGTTAGGCCATCAACCTACCCTAAACTGGTAACAATCACCAGATACCCAGGTCAGGCTAAGACAGACGTACTAAACTCGTCATAACCATGGGGACAGTATCGCCAAAACGCGCGAAGATCAGCTTCCTCCAAATGCAGGCAGTCAAAGATGGATACTTGGATAAATTCAGTCTTCCAATAGAAAGGAACAGAAGCTGGGAAACACAGTAAGTTTGAAAAAAAGAAAATCCTCAGCCAAAAAATTACAGGACGGATATGGTTATATAGAATTTTGGGTGAAGGAGGTAACTGCTTTTCCATTTATTTACAAAACAAATCTTAAAACCTTCACACACACACAAAAAAAACCTACTTCCTATAGAAAATATGCTTGAAAAATCAAAATAATACAGAGGCATGTGAAGAAAGGACTTACCCACTATTCCTCATCAATGAAACACACGTGGCTAGACAGGCAAGTGGTGACTCCCACCTTCAGGATGACATGGCTAGCGCTGTGACCCTGAATGAAGCCAACATACCTGTCCAGTGTAGCTGGTCATTGAGACCTAAATGAAAGTGCTTGGTTGGTGATACTCAACACTGAAGATTAGGCTTTAGCTAAGATTTAAAGCTTTGAAATGTATTTCTTTATAACCTGTGAACTTCCCATCACAAAGGATTTGACAAACATGTAGCAGGGTTTTTTGACAATCTGAAGCTCAAGGCCAGTCTACCTCTAATCACATTTTCCTAAAGAATCAGCACTTTTCTTCAGAATCAATTTAATTTTCTTTGGTTCACCAGTAGTGATTTTGGTTTGTTAATTCATCTAATGCCAAATTTTTTTTTCTGTTTGTTTTTCTCTTTGCAGCATGTTCACAGAGTTTGGTGTTAATCCCCAAGGCTATAGCAAGTGGATATATATCAGTTTCTCTAATGAAAGGATGGTGTGTGTCAGAGAATATTATGTCTAGATCAGAAAAGATGGGAAAAATTGCTATTTAAGCTTTTATTTTTTAATTGTAGAAACATGAGTAACAGAAATAGGAATGGGAAGAAGGGACATTCTAATGCCTTATGGGTAGCTATATCATTAAACAACAGAAAGACCACCCTGCAGTAGAATTCTTTAAACTTACTGCCTAAGGGACATGGTAGTTACAGTTCAAAGTGACTTTTTACAGAACTTATTTTTCCTAAACCTGTCAGCAACAAACTGGAAGGAAATACTTAAATTGCACTGTATGGTTCCACGTAGATCTGTTTTCCTGACAATTTTTAAATGGAAATGGAGCCTATTCGTTTTCATGAATTTGCAGTTATATGCAAGTATAATAAGACAACATATGGAAAAGCAATGCAATGATTAAGGAAAGGATTTTGCAAAGCATGTTAGCAGAGATCTGAGAGTCCTATCTATTAAATCTGTCTTTTTCATTTTGAAAATGTGTGTGACTAGCCAGTTAATTATTTTAGCTAATGTGAGAGTATTAAGTATTACACACCTCTTAGTGTATGCAACAGATTCATCTTTGAAAAACAGAGAAAAGTTAAATTCCTTTCTAAGATATGAAACAGGTGGCAAATTTAGCCTTTTAGTGTATCAACCTTGTGTAATGATGGAACCCAGAACGCATATCTTTCTAGAAAAACATCCATCCTGGATTTAAAGGAATTTGCTTTGTAGTAATAAAATTGGGAGATAGTAATAAACATGCGATTCAACCACCAAGAAACGATTCTTCTCTACAAAATAAACAGACTGTCTTCTTTATTAAGTGTCTGGACAGTTGTTGTATGTTGCTACCTGGTTCACACCATGCAGCCTCTTCACAAAACATTTTATCAATGCTCTACCAGTAAGAGAAATGGCCATCATGGCCATTTTGCAGATGAGAAAATTGAGGCTGGTGGAAAGAAAATAAGTTACTGGAAGTCACATGACTACAATGGATGTCTGACTCCAAAACTGATGCTCTTACACCACCAGGATTTAAGCATGGAACTATACTAGTAAGAATATACAGGGCCAATGCAGCAAAAGACACAGACATGTCTGTGTGTCCGACAAAGAGCAGGAAGGAAACATTCGTCCCATGCATGGATGGATTGAAAAGGTCTCCCTCATGCCATGGTCCTGAGGCGTGAGGACCACATTTGTCTTCAGATTGGAAGATGACAAAGTAGAGCTGTGACATGACTAAGTGATAGACATGGAATGTTAGAAGCTTTCGGAATAATGGGAGAAAATAAGTGAGGCTCTCGAGAAGAAAAACCCATGTTTCTGTCACCCCTTATCACAGTAACTTTGGGAAGTTTCTATTTTGGTATCTGCCTCTTCTTATCTATGAAATAATGTCGCAGTGACCCCATCTACTTAATATAAGTCTTGACTTTTTGTTAGGAAGGTCAGTGATAATATGTTTTAAAACAGCCTATGAATTTTCCATAATATAATGGAATTCTCTCTATAACATCTCCACTGGGAAATTGTCTAACTTTCATTGATCTTCTCTGGAGACAGGAAATAACGCATTACCTCTTAGGGAAACCCATGCCTTTCTATATAAATAGACATAATAGATAAATATGTGGGTAAAGTATGGTTATGAATATAGATGATAGAGAAAAAGATAATAAAGCTATAAATGTTATGTATACAGAGATAGATGGTAGGTAGGTAGGTAGGTAGGTAGATAGATAGATAGATACATAGATAGATAGATATTGTAGTAAATAATGTCTAGTGGATGGCTCTCTTTAATTTTATTATTCATTTAAGTCATTACTTGTACTCCTCTTTCACATGTCCTTATATCTAACCCAATATCAAGTCCTGTTGATTTTACCTGAAAAAAAGATGGATTTATGTATTTTTCAAATCTATCACTTTCTTCCTGTATCCACTGCCCCTATTGTACTCCAAACTATTCTTTTTTCTAGTGTAAACCATTATAAATGTTTCAACTACTCTTAATCCCTCTCCACACTGTTTTCTACACTGTAGATAGCTATCTTTTATAACTTCATTTTGATGATGTCCTTATCTCGTACTTAAAACTTATCTATGACTTTCTTTGGCTCTTAGAAGAGACATCAGAATACTTCACATGGCAAACAAAACATATCCTATGTGGTCTAACCCCTGCCTACATTTCCAGCCTCTTCTAGTATCAGCTTTTTCTAGTCCTTGCTAACTATGAGACAGCTGGAAAGTGTAGTTTTTCTTGCCTAAAAAGGTTTGGGAAATTCACAGTAGTGTCCTGCACGGTGTCCCATAGAATATCTCTTTCTCAGGTTTAAATACCTCTTGGTTCTACCAACTATTATTATTCTGTAGCTACTCTGCACATTCTTCTCCAGATACCCTTGGGTTGATTAGTATCCTCAAAGATGATGGTTTATCTTCTTTTCGGCATTAAATTGTCCATTAGTCTCAGTTTTGGACCCAAACTTAATCTGTAGTCCCAGAACTGAAACTAGTGTTCCAGGTGTGGACTGACAAAGAAGAGAGTTGAACTAGACTTTAGTAGCTCATTTTAAGCACCCTACTTTGATTAACCCCAGCCAACTCTCTGTGACTCTTCTTGGAAAGGTGCGTTGCATTATTGACTCCCAAGTCCTAAGTCTCTCTCTGTCCTTTTCCCAGGCTGGTCCTCAGCTACATCTTCATGGTGATTGTTCTTGTACAGTGAGGGTTTTGAGCCTGAGAGTTAAATTTGGCATTTCTCTCTAAAATATCATCTCACTGGACACAGTCCATCGTCATTGCAGCCTGTTGAAATATTTTAGGATCTTGGATCTGTGATAGAGCATTTTTATTATAACTCTCAGTTCTATATCATGTATAACTGAGATTCACAGGCCATCAATTTCTTCACTCAGCTTATTAACTGACATTCTGAACAGGGATGGACAATACCTTCTGCGGAATTCCGAGGGTTCTGGGACAATGTACATGTTACATCTTCTTCTAACCTCATGAGCTTCTTTTTTTTTTAATCTCCTTTCCTCATTTCTTCTTATCTACACATCCCACAAACACTGGACTGCTCTGAACAGTCCAGAAGTATTTTCTGCCTGTTTCGAGTCCTTGAGTGATCTCATCCTTTTTTGTGACTTTAAATATCATCTATTTATTGATAATTCAAAAATGTGATCACATTACTCACAGTCACTTTAAGAACCTAAGTGGTGAGGCCCTCTGAAGGAAGCAGGCTGCTTCTGCAGGACCAGGAGACACCCCAAATACTGTGGGTGCCCCAACTGTGAAAGTGGGAAAGGGAGTCCCTCCTCTCCCAAATACACACCCCCACTGGAGAAGCTGAAGGTCTGTTTGTGGAAGAAATTTCTAACTTTACCTAGGGCTGAGTCAAGTAAGAGAGGCAAGCAAAATACAGGGGCAGAGGAAGCAGCAGAAAGGCCCTAAGAGCTCACTGGGTCCCCAGGCAGCCCATTCCTGCCTGGCACCACAGGGATCTATGGGGGGGGTGGCCAGAGGAGCAGGGGGTAAAACTCCACAGGGAGGAGGAATCCTCTAGGTGAACTTTGTAACAATTTGAACTGGGCGAGAAGCCTCCTGGCTAGAACTCGGGGGAGGGCTTGTGGACTTCACAGGCAGGGAAGAGCCAAGACCTTTTTTTCTGCAGCTGGAAGGCAGGTAGCCCAGGGCAAGTTTTCAAGCCATCTCACCCTCTGCCTGGAAACAGACGCGGGGCTGTTGCGGAGGGCACAGTGGCAGTGAAACCGGCCCTTCAGTTTGCGTGGGAGCTGGGTGAGGCCTGTGACTGCCAGCTTTCCCCCACTTTCCTGACAACCTGCGTGACTCAATAGAGGCAGCCATAATCCTCTTAGGTACACAACTCCAGTAACTGGGAATTTCACCTCCATCCCCCACAGCAGCAGCAGCAGCAAGACCCACCCAAGGAGAGTCTGAGCTCAGACATGCCTAGCCCCGCCCTCACCTGATGGTCCTTCCCTATCCACCCTGGTAGTGGAAGACAAAGGGCATACAACCTTGGGAGATCTAGGGTCCCTCTCCACACTACTACAACTGATGCTTTCTGGGAAGTGCCACCAGCACAAACATAGAGCATTAAACAGCCAAAGCTAAAGATCCTCACGGAATCCACTGCACACCCCTGCTACCTCCACTGGAACAGGCACTGATATCCACAGATGAGAGACCCATAGATGGATCACATCATAGGACTCTGTGCAGACAACCCCCAGTACCAGCCCAGAGCCAGGTAGACTCACTGGGTGGCTAGACCCAGAAGAGAGACAATAATCACCGCAGTTTGGCTCACAGGAAGCCACATCCATAGGAAAAGGGGGAGAGTATTACATCAAGGGAATACCCAATGGGACAAAAGAACCTGAACAACAGCCTTCAGCCCTAGACATTCCCTCTAACAGAGCTAACCCAAATGGCAAGGAACCAGAAAACTAATCCTGGTAATATGACAAAACAAGGTTCATCAATACCACCCCCAAAATCATACTAGTTCACCAACAATGGACCCAAACCAAGAAGAAATCCCTGATTTACCTGAAAAAGAGTTCAAGAGGTTAGTTGTTAAGTTAATAAGGGAGGGACCAGAGAAAGGGAAAGCCCAATGCAAGGAAACCCAAACAATGATACAAGAAGTAAAGGGAGAAATATTCAAGGAAATAGATAGTTTAAGGAAAAAAGCAACAAAAAAATCAGGAAATTTGGACATATTTTTAGAAATGTGAAATGCCTTGGAAAGTCTCAGCAACAGAATTGAACAAGTAGAAGAAAGAAATTCAGAGCTTGAAGACAAGGTCTTTGAATTAACCCAATCCAACAAAGACAAAGAAAAAATAATAAGAAAATATGAGCAAGGCCTCCAAGAAGTCTGGGATCATATTAAATGACTAAACCTAAGAATAATCAGTGTTCCTGAGGAAGAAGAGAATTCTAAAAAATTGGAAAACATATTTGGGGGAGTAATCGAGGAAAACGTCCCCGGTCTTGCTAGAGACCTAGACATCCAAATACAAGAAGCACAAAAAACACCGGGGAAATTCATGGCCAAAAGATCTTCACCTAGGCACACTGTCATCAGGTTATCTAAAGTTAAGATGAAGGAAAGAATCTTAAGAGCTGTGAGACAGAGGCACCAGGTAACCCATAAAGGAAAACCTATCAGATTAACAGCAGATTTGTCAGCAGAAACCCTACAAGCTAGAAGGGATTGGCCTTCTAGCCACTGATCAGCCTCCTCAAACAAAATAATTATCAGCCAAGAATTTTGTATCCAGGAAAACTAAGCACCATATATGAAGGAAAGATACAATCGTTTTCAGACAAACAAATGCTGAGAGACTTCTCCATTACCAAGCCAGCACTACAAGAACTGCTAAAAGGAGCTCCAAATCTTGAAACAAATCCTGGAAACACATCAAAACAGAACCTCTTTAAAGCATAAATCACACAAGATTTATAAAACAAAAATACAAGTTAAAAAGCAAAAACAAAACAAAACAAAAAGTACACAGGCAACAAGGAGCATGTTGAATGCAGGGGTACCTCACATTTCAATAAACATTGAATGTAAATGTCCTAAATGCTCCACTAAAAACCACAGAATACGTAAGAACCCAAACAACTATCTGCTGCCTTCAGGAGACTCACCTAACACATAAGGACTCATATAAACTTAAAGTAAAGGGGTGTCATCTAAATGGACACCAAAAACGAGCAAGAGTAGCTACTCTTATAACAGACAAAACAAACTATAAAGCAATAGCAGTTAAAAGAGACAAGGAGGGAAATTATATAATGGTAAAAGGCCTTGTCCAACAGGAAATCATCACAATCCTAAACATATATGCACCTAACACTGGATTTCCCAAATTTATAAAACAATTACTAATAGACCTAAGAAATGAGATAGACAGCAACACAATAATAGTGGGGGACTTTAGTACTCCACTGACAGCACTGGACAGGTCATCAAAACAGAAAGTCAACAAAGAAACAATGGATTTAAACTATACCTTGGAACAAATGGACTTAACGGATATATACAGAACATCACATCCAACAACTGTAGAGTACACATTCTATTCAACAGCACATGGAACTTTCTCCAAGATAGACATATGATAGGGCATAAAAATGAGCCTCAATAAATTTAAGGAAATTGAAATCATATCAAGGACTCTCTCAGACCACAGTGGAATAAAACTGGAAATCAACTCCAAAAGGAACCTTCTAAACCGGGCAAATACATGAAAATTAAATAACCTGCTCCTGAATGAGCACTGGGTCAAAAACAAAATCAAGATGGAAATTTAAAAATTCTTCAAACCGAATGACAACAATGGCACAACCAATCAAAACCTCTGTGATACAGCAAAGGCAGTGCTAAGAGGAGTGTTCATAACCCTAAATGCCTACATCAAAATGACTGAAAAAGCACAAACTGACATTTTAAGATCACACCTTAAGGAGCAAGAGAAGCAAGAACAAACCAAACCCAAACCCAGCAGATGAAAGTAAATAACCAAGATCAGAGCAGAACTAAATAAAGTTGAAAGGACTACAACAAAAATACAAAAGGTAAATGAAATAAAAAGCTGGTTCTTTGAAAAGATAAATAAAATTGATAGGCCATTAGCAAGATTAACCCAAGAAAAGAAGTGAGAAAGTCCAAATAACTTCACAAAGAAATGAAACAAGAGATACTACAACTGACACCACTGAAATACAAAAAATCATTCAAGGTTACTGTGAGCACCTTTACTCACATAAGCTAGAAAACCTAGAAAGGAGGAATAAATTCCTGGAAAATTACAACCCTCCTAGCCTAAATCAGGAAGAATTAGATACCCTGAACAGACCAATAACAAGATGCAAGATTGAAATGGTAATTTAAAAATTACCAACAAAAAAAAGTCCGGGACCAGACAGATTCACAGCAGAATCCTGCCAGACATTCAAAGAAGAATTGGTAGCAATCCTTCTGACACTATTCCACAGATAGAGAAAGAAGGAACTCTCCCTAATTCATTCTATGAAGCCAGCATCACCCTAATACAAAAACCAGGAAAGGACATAATCAAAAAACAAAACTACAGACTGATATCTTTGATGAAGATAGATGCTAAAATCCTTAACAAAATACTAATTAACTGATCCAAAAACATATCAAAAAGATAATCCACCATGATCAAGTGGGTTTCATGCCAGGGATGCAGGGATGGTTTAACATACACAAGTCAATAAATGTGATACACCACATAAACAGAATTAAAAACAAAAATCACATGATCATCTCAATAGATGAAGAAAAAGTATTCAGCAAAATTCAGCATCTCTTTATGATTAAAACTCTCAGCAAAATCAGCATACAAGGAACATACCTTAATGTAACAAAAGCCATCCATGACAAACCCGCAGCCAACATAATACTGAATGAGGAATTCCCTCTGAGAACTGGAACAAGACAAGGATGCCTACTCTCATCACTCCTCTTCAACATAGTACTGGAAGTCCTAGCCAGAGCAATCAGACAAGAGAAGGAAATAAAGGGCATCCAGATTGGTAAAGAGGAAGTCAGACTGTCACTGTTTGATGACAATATGATTGTTTACCTTAAAAATGCTAAGTACTCCTCCTGAAAGCTCCTAGAACTGATGAAACAATTTAGCAAAATTTGTGGATACAAGATTAATGTACACAAATCAGAAGCTCTTCTATACACCAACAGCAACAAAGTGGAGAATCAAATCAAGAACTCAACCCCTTTTACAATAGCTACAAAAATAAATAAATAAATAAATAAATAAATAAATAAATAAATAAATAACTTAGGAATATACCAAACCAAGGAGTCGAAAGACCTCTACAAGGAAAACTACAAAACAGTGCTGAAATCAACCATAGACAACACAAACAAATGGAAACACATCCCTTATTCATGGATGGGTAGAATCAATATTGTGAAAATGGCCATACTGCCAAAAGCAATGTACAAATTCAATGCAGTCGTCATCAAAATACCACCATCATTCATCACAGAATTAGAAAAAACAATTCTAAAATTCATATGGAATCAAGAAAGAGCCTGGATAGTCAAAGCAAGACTAAGCAAAAAGAACAAATCTGGAGGCATCACACTACCTGATTTAAAACTATACTATAAGGCCATAGTCACCAAAACAGCATGGTACTGGTATAAAAATAGGCACACAGACCAATGAAACAGAATAGAGAACCCAGAAATAAACCCAAATAGTTACAGCCAACTGATCTTCAACAAAGAAAACAAAAACATAAAGTGGGGAAAGGACACCCTTTTCAGCAAATGGTGCTGGGATAATTGGCTAGCCACTTGTAGAAGAATGAAACTGGATCTTCATCTGTCACATTATAAAAAAAATCAACTCAAGATGGATTAAGGACTTAAACCCAAGACCTGAAACTACAAAAATTCTAGAAGATAACATTGGAAAAACTCTTCTGGACATTGCCTTAGGCAAATATTTTGTGACCAAGAACCCAAAAGCAGACATACCACAGAGGGGAGAAAACGTCACAATCTATACAAATGACAAAGGACCGACATCCAGAATCTACAACAACCTCAAACAAATTAGTAAGAAAAAAAGAATCCCATTAAAGTGGGCTAAGGACATGAATAGACAATTCTCAAAAGAAGATATACAAATGGCCAGCAAACATATGAAAAAAATGCTCAATATCACTAATGATCAGGGAAATGCAAATCAAAACCACAATGCAATACCACCTTCTCTTCCAAGAATGGCGATAATAAAAAAGTCATAAAACTGTACATGTTGGTGTGGATGCAGTGAACAGAGAACACTTCTACACCGCTAATGGGAATGTAAACTAGTACAGCCACTATGGAAAACAGTGTGGAGATTCCTTAAAGAACTAAAAGTATAGCTACCATTTGTTCCAGCAATCCCACTAATAGGTATCTACCCAGAGGAAAATAAGTGATTATTCGAAAAAGATGCTTGCACATGCATGTTTATAGTGGCACAATTCACAATTGCAAAATCATGGAACTATCCCAAATGCCCATCAAACTGTAATATTATATTATATATGTGTGTGTATATATATAATCATATACATATATATAAACTCATATACATATATATGATGGGATATTACACAGCCATAAAAAGGAATGGATTAACAGCATTTTCAGTGACCTGGATGAGATTGGAGGCTATTATTCTAAGTGAAGTAACTCAGGAATGGAAAACCAAACATTGTATGTTCTCACTGGCATGTGGGAGCTAAGCTATGAGGATGCTAAGGCATAAGAATGATACAATGGACTTTGAGGATTTGGGGGGAAGAGTAGGAGGGAAGCAAGGGATAAAAGACTACAAATATGGTGTGATGTTATACTGCTTGGGTGATGGGTGCACCAAAATCTCACAAATCACCACTAAAGAACTTACTCATGTAAGCAAATACCCCCTGTACCCAAATTACTTATGAAAAAATAAAATACAAAATAAAATGTGTGTCTCTTGTTTGGAACTCTTCCTTGAACCCCAGGTTCAACAATTCTTCTTGGCTCTGTAGTAGGCATTTCAAACTAGTGTGTCCTGAATCAAACTCTTGATCTTCATGTTCCAAACATGTTTCTGGAACCTTCCGCATCTCAGTCAATGATATCTCTCTGGTTGCTCAGGCCCACACTATGGAATTTTTTGTTCTCAGACATGAATTCAGTCTCGGCTGATCCTAATAGTTCCACCTTTACAATATACCTCAAATCTGACTATTGCTGATGCAAATACCCTGGTCTAAGCCAACATCTGATGCTTCATCTGTTTTATTTATTTTTCTCTTTATTGTCTGTTTGCTTGAACTAGAATGTATGTCCATTGGGGATGGAGGGGACAAGAATTTGTGTCTGTTTTGTTCACACATTTAGTTCAAGTGCCGGGCATGGTGGCAGGTGCCTGTAGTCCCAGCTACTCGAGAGGCTGAGGCAGGAGAATGGCGTGAACCCAGGAGGCGGAGCTTGCAGTGAGCTGAGATCGTGCCACTGCACTCCAGCCTGGGCGAAAGTACGAGACTCCGTCTCAGAAAACAAACAAATAAACAAAAGTATCTTTAAAAGTTCTTAATATATAGTAGGTGTACAAAAATGTTTTCAGATGAATAAATACATTAATGAATAAATGACAGATGTCCTCTCATTCAGATTCAGTTCACTTCCCATCATCCACAGAGACAGCATAAGATATTTTATCACATGCCTGTCCAATATTCCGGATATAACATGCTTACCATATTCTAAAACTTAATAAATCTTTTATTTTTCCCTAAGTGTTTTTCCCTCCAAGGTTTCATTCTCTCAGCAAATTGTCCCTCACTCCATCCAGTTCCTGAAACTAACAAGATAGGAGTTCTCCGTGGTGCTCATTTGTCTTATTCCCCAAAGCCAACTGATAAACGTATCTGTCTGCTTTGTCTCCACAGCACACCTTTGAATTTGACTACTGTCTTCATCTCCTCTGCTATTTTCTAAGTTTAAGACATGTTCATCTCTTGCACTATCTAAAAAGTCTCCTCGCCACTCTTGCTACCCCCGTCCACTACCTGGTCCATTCCCTCTATAGCAGGTAGGGTGATCTTTTCCAAAAAACAAGTCACATAGCCTTGTTCTCTGCTTAAGACCATGGCACACAACTGCATCCACACTTAGAATAAAAGTCAAAGTGCTCACTGAGGTCCAAGGACCCCTTCATTGCCTGGTCCACACAAACCTGTTTGACCTCATCTCCTAAAACTGACTCCTTTACTGGTGAGCCCTACATGCCTTCTCCTTTGGTATTCCTGGAACAAACCACATTGGTTCCCACTCAGGGTGTTTGCACCAGCAGTGGCCTGTGCCTTGAAGGGTTTTCTACCAGCATGCCTCACAGTCACTCATCACTCAGGGTGTCCTCTTTCTGCACGCTTTCCTTAGTGAGGTAATCAGTGTCGCCCCACCACCACCTTCTTCACAACATTGTATTTCCTATCATGGCTTATATGCTTTGCGTGCCTTTAATTACTTGAAATTACCCTCTTTATTTTTCTGTTTGCCTGTGAAAAGTTTCTTCCGCACGCAATTCTAAACTTCTTAAGCATGAGGAGCTTGTCCACTGTGCTCAGTGCATTATTCACCACATCCAGAACATCAATGGGAACATCATAGGCATTCACAATGTTTGTTGAATGAATATATGATGGTGCATATAAAATCCAAACAACCAAGAACTGGTTATTCATAAGTAACATGTCCTTACTGGAACCATACCATGTTCTAGTGATTTTCAGTTCTTTGCTGAAGTGCTTATGATATTTTTAACAGCACATCCCTGTGTCTATGCTGACTGTAGGTTTATTGGTTCACAGTTTTTATGATCACTTTCCATCCTGTTCCTTTTTGTTCAATGAGAATTATCCTAGGACCTTTCTTTCTCCCTCCAGTTCCTCACAAGTTCAATAAGCACAACTACAAATTCCATCTGTCTGTTCCAGACAATGATGCATGCAGGCATGGAGACCAGAGCTCACTTTAAAAGGTTCGGTTGAGGCGTGCAGGCTGCTCATTATATTGGGGTCCAATTCCTTCCTAATCAATATTACTTCTAATCTGATGACTCTGACAAATTAAATGGGAATGAGGAGTTGGATGATTTATACTACGTTCTTCAAGCCTTCCTTTTACTGGATGTGCTGAGTTTCTTCTCTTTGCTTACCAAGACCCATTCTCCACCCTGTCTTGCACAATCTGTGTTAAAAGACTTCAGTGCCTTCTGGCTTCCACCTGGGTTCGGCCAAAGAAAAGTCTCTGGAAGCCCCAGCAGGAGCTCAGAGGGAGGGAGGAGAGTGAGGTCACAGTACTTTCCTTTCCAATTCTCTGTCTCTACAAGGTCTCCTTGGGCTGGGCCTGTCCTGTGACTGAACAGCACTGATTCTCCCAAAGTATTTGTCTTTTCTCCCTGTCAGGCCAAGGATTGGTAACAGCTCAGCTGCTGCCAGGTTACTGAAGCATGTTTGTGGTTCATCCCGTATCCTTCCTTCCTAAATAAATCCTCCTCACGCTGCCCTTCTGTTTTCTGGGGAGGCCCTGACCTGTTCCCTGGCATCCCACCTCCTGATCTGGTTCCTGCCACCTGCCACCCGCCTTCCTTGCCCTCCCCAGCCACTACTGGCCTGTAGAGTCCTTTGGCTTTTCTTTCTATAGCAATCATGCACAGTTGTGAATCAGAACTTGAGTCATCTACATAGGATCTTTAAAAGCAATCACAACGCTACAATACCTTTATTCCTGGGGATTTTACCCTCTCCTTTGTATATTATTATAAAAGAGAAAGGGCCAAAGTATATTCAAGGGACAAATCTGAGAGGACTGTAAAGACAAAAGCTATTTAGATAATTTGGTGCCTAAGTAGTGATAAAGTAATTATTGAACTAGTAATTAGATAGATAACAGGACGATGCCTTCCCTTTGCATTTAACAACAACAACAGAGATGCCACCAACAACTAAAGAAAGAACATGAAAAATCAACTAAACTTACAAAAAGAACCAGAGGGAGTCTATTAATATAATACAGGACCTAAGAAGAGTTACCTATTTAACGAAGATACTCACAATGTGTTTTGCTATCAAGAACCAAACTACCTAAGTGGCCTTTGAACATGTTTGTTCAGGAGGTTACATAAGTAAGAAAAAGAGAGGGAGGGTAGAATTCTCTTTACATGAGTGGATAAACTGAGGCTGTGAAGAGTACCCTATGGATTCTGAAGACCAAGGGTGTTTGGTGTTTTGCTCACCTAAGCAGCTTATCCTAAGGTACCCTTTCGTGCAAATTTAGACAAAAAGCTATAGTTACTTGCTCCTCTGACAGTCATTTAACATCCAAAATGGTAAGTTGATCAATATCCATCTACAGCTACTATTTACCTCTTCCAGGCAGATAAAGACATCTTATCTAGGACATTTTTATTCCACCAAATATTCTCTAGAAGTGTGTATCCAAGAATAGCGCCAAAATTGGCTGAATTATGATGGCTCTTTCTTTTCCCAAACTCCAGTTGATAAATCCATTTACTATCTAAGTGGTATGTGCTATTTATTGTGTTTTAGTATTCATTTAAGAATTAAGAGGTGTTCTGCTGTTTCCAAAGGATCATTTTATTTTGCCTCTGTATTCAATTTATGATTTCTAAACAAGGCAGCAGGTCATCAAGTATTTCGAAGGCAAGTGATAGGAAGTAAGCCCTGCTTGTTTATGGAAATGTTGGCCAAAGTAGTTTTTGTGGCAGAGAAACGGAAGGGAATTAATTAACTAATTGCCTTTTCATGGATGCTTTGCAAGTTATGTACATGATGTACCACAGATTCAAATTAGATTCCTTTCACATCAAAAACTCCTTTGTAGGGTTTTCTTTATCCACCTGTGCAGATACTTTATGGATGTTGACATATCATGCGTAGGGTGTAGGGTAAAGAAAACATAGTTCCCAATCCCATGGAGTGAGCAGTAAGAGGATGTAGGAGACAGATAAGGAACAAGTAAATGAATAAGTCAGTAAAAATGGCAGGTATCAAACAGCATGCTGTAACATATAACAGTATTGTGATCGAGAATTAAAGATTAGGTAAAGAAGGATCCTTCATTTGGAAGATCAGATAGGGTCAGCCTATAAACTGAGGCTTGAAGAACTAAAGAGTGGTCAAGCAAGGTGCAAAGGATATGGATGTTGCCGATAGAGGAAACTTTACCCTGAAAGCTTGAAGGAGAGAAAGAACTTGAAGTAACAGTGTGGCCAGAATGCAATGAGTTCGAGAGAAATGTCTCAAGATAAGTATGGAGATGGTGTCTAGACTGTATTCCTAGTGTAATAGTTAGGATGTGGGGGTATCAATGAGAAAATAAGAAAATCGTACGTTTTATGCTTTTAGAAATCATTTGTGAGTGGAGATTGCATCGAAAGAAAGCAGGATGGAAGCACCAAGACCAACTGCAAAGACTATTGCAGAGTCCAGC
This sequence comes from Theropithecus gelada, assembly GCF_003255815.1. NCBI lineage: Eukaryota > Metazoa > Chordata > Mammalia > Primates > Cercopithecidae > Theropithecus > Theropithecus gelada. The sequence continues at coordinate 88,442,210 of NC_037679.1, read as the reverse complement.
TGAGAAGCCAGTAGTGGCTTGGACTGTCTTGGTGCAGAGATAAGAGGGCAGATTCAAATGATCTGCAGTTGCAGCAACGAGTAAGTGCTCAGGAGACTTGTTCCTCAAGGGTTATGTGAGTGTTGAGGGACAGAAGAGAATGTCTGAGGAAGCCTCTGTGTCTGATTTCGAACAAACAGTTGTATGGAGGACCTGTGTATGGAAGAGGAGAAGAGAGGGATGAGATGGTTTTAAGGGGGTAATCAAGGATTTTATTTTGGATATGTAAATTTTGAGAAGCCTGGGAAATAGAAGGGCTAAGGTTTTAAACTCCATTTAAATCCTATGTTCACTGCCTGAAAAGAAATCTGTAGGTTTGAATTCGCAAATAAGCATGAGGCAGAAGGTTCAGCTGTGGTATTTTCAGTGATGTTGAAAAAATAGTAACAATAACAATGACAGGTGATAGTAAGATACTGATTGCCTACTTTCTGTTCGGTTCAATAGGTGTTTCCAGTCAGTGTCTCTTGGTTGGATTGTACTCTTTTCATGGGGTGCTCGAGTTTCTCTCTAAATCTCCTAAAAACTCTTTAAAATCTTTCCGCATTAACATATGCACCCATTTTGGAACTAGTAGCACTAAGTTTAAAACAAATTTGAATAGTACCTCTAAGAATGTCATGACTTACATTTGGGATTGCTAAATTTGCTTAGACCAAAAAAAAAAGGCCGGGCGCGGTGGCTCAAGCCTGTAATCCCAGCACTTTGGGAGGCCGAGGCGGGCGGATCACGAGGTCAGGAGATCGAGACCATCCTGGCGGACACGGTGAAACCCCGTCTCTACTAAGAAATACAAAAAATAGCTGGGCGAGATGGCGGGCGCCTGTAGTCCCAGCTACTCGGGAGGCTGAGGCCGGAGAATGGCGTGAACCCGGGAGGCGGAGCTTGCAGTGAGCTGAGATCCGGCCACTGCACTC
>NC_037679.1:88284849-88441155 GCF_003255815.1 Theropithecus gelada | reverse complement strand
AAAAAAAAAAAAAAAAAAAAAAAAAAAAAAAAAAAATCAGTCTATTGTCCTATGTTACTTCTTTATGTCAACTCTTAAGATATTTGAGGCAGTTTGAGTTAAAGGTTCATCAAATCTCCAACAGCTCCACAATCTCCAGACCTACCTGTCGCTCACTAGCAGATTCTTAGAACTGCTCCTTTTCCTTGGCCCATGTTCCGTGGCTTTTCCTTGGCCAGTTGGGCGCTCACTCCCAGGTCTGCAATGTCTTTAGTGCTCTAACCTGGTCCTAGAGTTCTCATTCTTGTCTGGATTTGCTCTGCCCTGTGATTTCCTAAGTCAGCATTTCCTAAATGGATGAGACGTAGAACACTGGTGCTCTGAATATTATCGATTTTGCATTTTAAAAAAAGGCTCTGGCAAGAATGTGAAATGCTGGGTTAACCAAAGTCAGCAGACTTCTCTGCTGTAGGACCACTCAGAACCATAAATAATGATCATTTGCCACATAGGAGGAATTAAAATATTGTGTTCCACAGGGTTCTTTATCATAAAATCCTATTTGCCAGTGGAATTCCTAGTTTCCCAAGCCACAACAATCCACATCTGTGTTGTGCCATGGAATGCGTTCTGGGAGAACATATTTGAACCATTGATTATAATACAATTCGTTTGTTAATATGTTTTGCAAAGAGGTGAAATGTATGTAGATAGATTAAAAATGTTAAGTCGGGTAAATTATGGAAGGCATGTTTTGCTGGAGCTGGTCTTCAGACCTCTTTTTAGCTATCCAACTTATCTACTGGATAAGCCAGAAGAAGTCACTTGATTTCTTTTGAATTTCTTCATCTACAAATGAGATAATATTATTAAACTTTCTTAATTTTGCATGGATGTTGTGAAAATAGACATAACTACAACACTTAGATGTGCTTTTTAGCTTTTGGTAACCAAGGTGTTATATAAACCCCAGGCCTTGTTTATACTGTGGTTATAATAAGCAGTGTAACTTTTCTGCTGGGGAGCCCTGAGATAACATTGTCGGAGAGAAAGAAGTGTCTGAACAGAACAACTTCTCTGAGTTAAACCCGTTCCCTGACAGCTGGCTGGTGGGTGAGCTGCTGAGCTCTGAGATTTGAAGTGGCATTTACAGAAGACCTTATTTTGAGAAGGCACCACGGGGAAATTATAACAAGTGTTATTTAACAGTTCTAATTATGATTTTTTTCTATCTCTGCTTTGTATCTACAATTTAATCCAAATTAATATTTATTTATACTAATAATAGCAAACCCAGATGGATTCTTACTATGCACCCAGCACTGCTCACAAAGACCTTGTGTGGACTGGAGGCCAAGGTGGGCAGATCACTTGAGGTCAAGAGTTCAAGACCAGCCTGGCCAACATGGCAAAACCCTGTCTCTACTAAAAATACAAAAATTAGCTGGGCATAGTGGCACACGCCTATAATCTCAGCTACTTGAGAGGCATGACAATCACTTGAACCTGGGAAGTGGAGGTTTCAGTGAGCTGAGATTGCACCACTGTACTCCAGCCTGAAAGAGCAAGACCCTATCAAAAACAAAAAAAAAAATCCAAGTATGGTATTCAGGGGTGTGGCAGGGGAACTTTTGCAAGATGCCGTCATATAAGTGACAAGGAGCTAAGAGGATATGGGATTGTTCAGGCTGTGACCTGGACTTCGCATGGTAACACCAGGACATGGTATTGTTCAGGCCATGATGTGGACTTTGCATGGTATTGTAGGATATGGGATCGTTCAGGCCGTGACCTGGTCTTTGCATGGTATTGTAGGATATGGGATTGTTCAGGCCATGACCTGGCCTTTGCATGGTATCAGAGGATATGGGATCATTCAAGCCATGACCTGGCCTTTGCATGGTGTCGCCAGTGTAGAGTTGTTAGGCAAGGAGTTGACATTTTGAAAGATCACACCAGCAACTGTGTGGAGTCAATGACTCTGCTTACAGACTGCGATGGTTGAAATGTGGCAACTGGATTGGGCTCATGGATAGCCAGATAGTCGGTAAGACATTATTTCTAGGTATGAGTATGAGGGTGTTTCTTCCTTAGTTTCCAGAAGAGAATAGAATTTAAATCAGTATACCAAATAAAGATCCACCCTCAGCAGTGTGGGCTGACACCATCTAATCCATCGAGGGCGCAAGTAGAACACAAAGGTGGAGGCAGGGTGAATTTCCCCTCTGTCTTCTTGAGCTGGGACTTCCATCCTTTCCTGCCCTCAGGCATTGGAGCTCCTGGTTTTCAGGCCTTTGGACAGAGAGATTTACACTCACCCCGCCCCCCCCCAACCCACCCACCTACAGTTCTCAGGATTTCTGCTTGCAAATCACACCACCAGCTTTCCTGGGTCCCCAGCTTGCCAATGGCAGAGCATGGGACTTCTCATCCTCCATAATCATATGAGCCAATTTCCATAACAAATCTTTTCATACACATCTGTGTATATCCTGTTGGCTCTGCTTCTCAGGAGAACCCTGACTAATACGGAGGCTCTGCAGAGTCCCGGCGAGTGATGATGGTGATGGGCTCTGCAGAGTCTCGGCGAGTGATGATGGTGGTGGGCTCTGCAGAGTCCTGGTGAGTAATGATGGTGGTGGGCTCTGCAGAGTCTCGGCGAGTGATGATGGTGGTGGGCTCTGTAGAGTGCTGGTGAGTGATGACGGTGGTGGGCTCTTCAGAGTCTCGGCGAGTGATGATGGTGATGGCTGCAACGGACACCCTGGTGGTGAGAACTGGATGGCACTGGTTGATGTGTTGGCTGTGGAGGCATCAGTGCTTGCTGATGGATTGAACATATGTTGGGAGGTGGAATTAAGGACCTGCGCTTGTAAGTGGGGTAGAAGACATTGGTTTCTAGCCCTTGGTTCTTCCGCCATTGGAACAGACGTGGGATTGAGAGCCTCATAGCAAGAAAAACAAGACTAGGAACGCACAGCTGGCAATGGGCTGTCTTTGGGATCCAGGCCTCTGTCCCTTGCTTTATATCCACACGTTTGCTTTGGTCTCACGTGGGCGGAGCCTCTCCCTCTCCCACTGACTTTGAGCTCGAGCTTCGCTATGTGAGTTGCTTTGGCCGAGGGGCTGTTGGCGGATGTGAAAGGAGTCGACGCTGAACACATGCTTATGGGGTAGGTTTTCCCTTTGCTGCTTCTGCCATGGTTATGAGAAAAATACGCTCCAGTGGCCTGCTGGTCCCGGAAGAAAAGGCAGCATCTGGAATGGGCCTGAGCCAAGCCCAAAAGCTAGAACCAAGGCCCGCTGCCTTCCTGAGCCCAGCTGACCCGCAGACCCCAGCCTGCAGCAAAGCATCAGCAGCTGGCCCACAGATCGGGGCTGGAGGGAAGGTGAACTTTATGTTGTGTGCAGGGGCTGTCTAATGGAGAGCCCTCAGCGACGCATCCTGGCCTTGCCATAGAAAAGGTGGCAGAGGCCAGGGATGGTGGCTCACGCTTGTAATCCCTGCACTTTGGAAGGCCGAGGCGGGCAGATCACCTGAGGTCAGGAGTTCGAGACCAGCCTGGCCAACATGGTGAAACCCCATCTCTACTAAAACTGCAAAAATTAGCCAGGTGTGGTGACACACGCCTATAATCCCAGCTACTCAGGAGACTGAGGCAGGATAATCACTTGAACCTGGCAGGCAGAGGTTTCAGTGAGCTGATATCACACCATTGCACTCCAGCCCGGCAATGGAGCGAGACTCCATCAAAAAAAAAAACAAAAACAAAAGGTGGCAGACAAGCCTGATGGATGTGGATAGACCTTGTTCTTGCTTCTCAAGATTTTGAGCCCAGAAAACCACTAGGATTCACAGTAGCTGTAGTTTATGTCCTTTAGATAGATGCTATAGACAATAGTTGTGGGTTTTTTTTTTTAAAGGCCTATTGGTGCTATTATAGTCTTTTCCAATGCATGTGCTTAAAATATTATATTCTCTTCAGCAGCATCATCACCTGAGACAATAGAATATGGTGCTTAAGAACTGGAGCCTTGAAATCAGACTAAGCTGATGGTGAATCCTGTGTCTGTTCTGGTGTTGGGCATTTAATTTAATCACCCTAAACCTCAGTTTCCTCATTCGTAAATGGGAGCAATGACCACCACCCACCAGGCCACCCACCAGGCTTGTGGAGGAGGGCAGATTTGATTAAATAATGCACAAAGTCATCTAGAATAGTGCCCAAGACAAAGTGGGTACTCAATAAACGTTAGCTTTTGCTCTTATGGTGGCAGCTGTGATTGTTGCTGTGACTGGCTTTATGGATGAAACTGAAGGCCCCATATTCTTGCCTAAATGTGTATGAGTTCCCAATTTGGAAAACTGGAGTAATGTCTGTGCTTTTGAAGCAAGTTACATGAGGAAGTAATTAGCATGGACATTTAAAGTTCCTAGGTGGGCCTCTTTTTTGTAAACATTGCTAACGGCATCTTTGTTCAACATTTACTGAGCAAATGTTAGGAAATACAAGGAGAGAAGGAGGTGAGAGGATGTAGCTTTGAGCCCCCATAGCTCATATGGTGTATGCTGTGTACAAACTCCTGAAGGGAGATTCAGACATTTATAATATAGAGACTGGATAAGACCAAATCTTGGAAGAAGCTTAAATAAACAGAGCAGCAAACCAGGAAGTTTGTTCCAATGGGAGGGTCCTTTCTAGAAGAGGAGAGTTCCTTGATTTCCAGCTTCTGCTCTCAGGACAGTGGTAGACTAAATACCTCAAATTGTTTGCATCCTAAACCCTTGGAACCTATGAGTGTTGACTTACATGGCGGCAGGGACTTTGGAGTTGTGCGTAGAGATGTGAGGTGAGGAGATGATTCTTGATCATTTGTATGTGTGTAACCACAAGTGTCCTTGTATAAGAGGGAGACAGGAGCGGGGTAACGGCAGTAGGGAGTGTGAGGAAAGAGGATAGGTTGAAGTGAAGCACCAGATTGGAGGAATGAAACGAACAGGCCACGAGCTATGAGATTCAGGCAACCTCTGCGTGCATTTGACACAATATTTGTAACAGCAACTATAATTGATTTAACTATTAATTTCTGTATTACATTTTCCTAGTTTTTCTATAGGTATAGCTTCAAAATGTTTATGTTTTAAAGCATCCACTACAAATGTTAATGTCGAAAGCAAGTCTTTAGAAATGTCAAAATTCCAGTTATCTCTTTGTTAATAAATATTCAACATTGATAGGAAGGAAAAAAAAAGACAAGGGAAGAGATTCTCCCCTGAAGTCTCCGGAAGAAACATAGTCTTTCCAACACCCCCATTTTATACTGGTACCCTCCCAAAATGAAAAATAGTAATTTGTTGTTTCAAGCCACTAAGTTTGTGGCAACATGTTACAGCATCCATAGGGAAAACCTTAACAGGTACATTGCACGTGTGTGGACTCCTGAGTTAGGTGGGTGCCCAGTGATATTCATGGTCACATTTCTTCATCCCAAGTCCTGGCCACTGAGCAGTCATCGAATGTCTTTTTATCTTAATCGATGACGTTCCCATTTTTATGGCTCTCAGAACCCTCTCCTCTTATAGGGTTCCTATGTGGCAACTGGCCTTGTTTTGCAGTTAATCACTTCTCTGAGTGTTGGTCGGCCTTGAGAGTATTGGATTCAGACCACACACTCCTGCATCTTAACTAAGGAGCTGGCTCAAGTATTCTCCATCTCCTCTACGATGACGTGGTTCCCCAGTACATTTCGAATGGCATGTTAGAACAGCCGCTGTTCTAAGAATCTCCTTTGTGCCCAAACTCCAAATGTGCAGAGACTCACAAAAGAAAAGGTCTGAGGTTTATTTCTTCATTTTTTCACCTTTAAAAAAAATCAACCTTTTAAGCACCAAAGATATGTTTATGGCTTTGAATAATATCAGATTTCAAAGCACAAGGAAAGTCCTTGAGGTTTGAAGTTTGCCTATGAAAATGATTAAGCATAATTGGAAAGCAGTCAGTTCAGCATGGTTCATTGAAGAGACCTGTTTAACTTTACGGCACAAAAGGTTCATAGAAATATTAGCTTCCTCTTTTTTAGCACCACTGTGAGAACACCCTGAAGGACATCTGGAAATGGTATAATTCCCATTTCCCTTTTTTCTCAGCAGTAAATTAAATCTAATACCAATAAAGCAGTGAAAATTATATTTTGTCGTTAATAGTCTCTACATGTTCCAAGAGCTTAAAAAAAAAAAGAAAAAAAGAATCTGATTGTTCAATGTGTCCAGTTTGATGAGATATAGGGTGGGGCACTCCCATGAATTGTCACATATAAAACATTCTCTGGTTTCTTAGCTATCTGTAAATGATTCTTTAAATTGTTTGGTAACCCATATATGCTTTGGAGAAAATCAATTAAATGAAAAACAGTTAATTTTTTTTCTTGCAATCGGGAAAAAAACAAAAAAAAAGTTCAACTGTATGAAACAGAAAAGAGATACTTATTGACTTCCATAAAAAAGTCTGCATGTGGATTTCAGGTATGGCTTGATGCAGGAGCTCCAACAGTATCATCAGCACCAGTTTTGCTCTTCTCACATTTTAGCTCTGGATTTCCCTGTATGGTTGCCTTGGCCACCCACAGGCTGACCCCAGCACCTCCAGGTTCCTACCATTCTTTCCATTCACAGTCCTTGCAGAAAACAAAATAACCTATCTCCCAAGAATTCCAACCGATATCTCATGGCTCTGTTTGACTAAATCAGATGTCATATCTGAACCACTTTGGCTCTGATGAGCCACACCTAAGTCACAGATCGACCTTGGGAACTTCCTTCTGAAGCACTTGGCCTGAAAGTGCAGTGAAGTTGGTTTTATGAAGGAAAGTTGAGGTTCTGACATCAAAGTTATTAATAGAACAAGTGTTTTGAATGACAAAAACCCTTGCCGATGACCATGTCTTTTAAGTCTCATGCTAAGAGGAGGTTTATCGTCAGCACATTTAATAATGAGTGCTCATAAAGGAGAGCCTTTGACGGGGGCCACCTTATCCAGTGCCTGTCACTGAGCCACCAAATGGCCGTTCCCCTTCTTTGGGTCTCTATAGATGGGCCTTGGAGACATCACGTTAAGTGAAATAAGCCAGACACAGAAAGACAAATACCGCAGGATTTCACTCATATGTGAAATCTAAAATTAAAATAAAAAGAGTTGTATTACAGAAGCAGAAAGTAGAACCGTGGTTACCAGAAATAGGGGAGCCAGACAGAAGGATTGTGGGGTGGATGGGGAGAGGTTGGTTAATGGGTACACAGCGACAACTGGATAGGAGGAAGCAGTTCTGGTGTTTTACTGTATGGTGGGGTGATGATGGTTAACAGTGAGGACTTGTATATTACAAAATGGCTAGACAAGAGCTTTTGAATGTTTTCACCACAAAGAAATGATAAATGTGTGATGGACATGCTTAAACACTCTGGTTTGACCATTGTACAACATATATATGTATCAAAATATCAAACTGAACCCTGTAAACATACACAATTGCAATGTGTCGATGCATTTTAAAACATAAAAAACATTGAAAAGCAGGAGTGTGACTTTGCAAGCTGTAGGTTTACTTTAGCTCTAAAACTCTGAGATAAAGCATTCAGTCTTCCTCAAGCCTGTCGTTGCTTATGATAGACCTTGATCATTTTCTCTGCCTTGTCATTCCTTTATCTTCTGCTGGAGATGATCCTACCCTCTACACCCATGAGGTGGTGATATGGATTCATGTTGGTTTTCAAATGTTTCCATGTCTCCCCACCTCTAGTAAGAGTGTGGCATGATCCTTTTCTTTTCCCTTGTGGTTGAGTAAAGTCAACTGACCAGTTCTTCCTAAAAAAAAAATTAGTTACCAGCTCAAAAGCCTCCAGAGCAATCTTTCTGTCTGGCTTGGTGTCTGACGATGTTCAGGATACTGGCTGCTTAAGTAGCCTGGGTCCCAGAACATGGGTTCAGGGAGAGCAGCATCCCCAGCTGACCTGTGACAGATGTGCAGCGTGACGAGGAAATCAACCTTTGTTAAAGCACCAGGGCGATGAGGTCGTTTGATAACGACCTGATAACCTCGCTTACCCAGACTGACGCAGGATGCTCACAGGGCCGCCCTTCATCCGCCACCCTGTACCCTGGCCGCAGATGAGTAATTAAGGCATGGAAATACCCTGTGCAGCTGACCCGATCAGATTCTCTCCTGAGCACCTTAAACTAGAAAGGAAAACCACAGAGCCTGGAGTGCTTTGAAGCTGATTTTCACTAACAGCAGACACGTGAGCTGCTGCTGGGATCCCTTTCTGGTCCTGGTTCTTACCTTTCTGCAGACCTGCTTTCTCAGCTATTTTTTAAATTCTCAAGTGTGTCCCAATATCTTTCCTGTAAATCCCTGCATTGCTTAAATGATCCAAAGTTGCTTTCTGTTGCTGGCAGCAAGTGGCTTGCCTTGAACCCACTGTGAGGCCTAGCCAGGCCAAACTCACTCGGGATGGTCTGTGGGGGTCAGGGTGAGAGAACTGGACTAAAGAACGTGCACCAAATGCATCTTTGCTCTATTTCAGAATCTCTGTGCCCCACCTGGTTCCAGGACCTTCAGCTAGTTTTTCCAGCCCCCTGCTACAGTGGCAACAAACTCCACATTGATTCTAGGACCTTCCTCTGACAATAAAGAGGAGGTCTCCCTGCGTGTCCAGGCTGTCCTTCCCCAGGCTCTTCTGTGGACTCTGAAACAGGAAACGTTTTCTGGACAGGCACATACATTTTACCCAGAAGCAGAGAGGAATTAGCACCCTGCAGGGCAAACTACTGACCAGTTGACAAACGGAAACTGGTTGATAAATTCCTCCCCAAATGAAGTGTTCTGAGAAGCATTCCTTTGTACTGTCTTCCAGAGTCTGGCAACAATGAGTGATCGCTGGTGCTTGATTCCAATTACTAATGAGCTTGGTCATGTATACTCACACCAGCCTCCTTGATTCCCTGACTCACCCCTCCTTTCCCCAGTCCCTGCTCTGGGGGCTGACACCCCCTCAGACGTTAATAGCACATCACCTTTGCTGGCTTCGGGCTCTGTTTTCCAGGAAACGCAGAATGAGCTACTGTTTATGAGTTAGTCAGGAGAAACTGGCACTTCGTCTCTTTTGAATGCCTTTAACGTATCTCACACCGTGGATGGGAAGGTGTAGGAAACTTCAGGAAAACAGAATTACAGCCTATATCTAGATTTATCTGTCACTCGGGGAAAGAAACAGGAATAGGGTTCAGAAGCTGCTGACACTTGTCTACTGATCATGAAGAGAATAAAGGCAAAGTCTGTAACACAAAGTATTCTCCTATTCGGCACGAAGAACATCTTGTTGCTTCTAGGATGGAACTAAAGGTGATTTAGAAGTAACCAGGGAGATAACTCTGTTGCAGTGAATAGAACACTGTGCTTAGATTAAAATACTTGTTCTTCCATTTTGCCTTTTGCAAACCATTTAACCTCACCAAGCATCTCTTCACAATAACGTCGGGAGGTTTAAATGAGATAACGTACTCAAAATCACACAGTGCATAAAAAGCAATCAGAAGAGTGTTGTTGTTCAAGCTAGACTTCTAGTGAAGCATGGTAGAATGTTTACTTATATTTACAGTTGCATGAGTCAGGCTCTCCAGAAAAACAGAACCAATAGGATGTGTGTGTATATGTATGTGTGTGTGAGTATGTGCATGTTAATATACGTATTTATATATACGTGTGTGCGTGTTCATATGTATGTATATATGCGTGTGCATGTTCGTATATATGTATGTGAGCGTATGTGTGTGTGCTCATTTGTGTGTGAGTATAGTTGGCCCTTTGTATTTTCAAGTTCCACATTTGTGGATTAACCAACCATGGGTGGAAAATATTCAGAAAAATAAATACAGAGTAATAGTACAACAATAAAAAAGAATACAAGATGTAAAAATACATATAGCAAGTATGGACATAGCATTTACATTGTATTAGGTATTGTAAGTAATCTAGAGATGATTTAAAGTGTGTGATCAGATGTACATAGGTTACATGCAAATATTAAGACTTTTGTATAAGAACTTGAGCATCCTTGGCTTAGCTATTCATGGTGTCCTGGAACCAATCCCCTGTGGATACAGTGGAATGATTTTTTATGTGTGTATGTGTGTATGTAAATAATTATTATAAAGAATTGGCTCAAAATTAGCTGGGCGTGGTGGTGCACACCTGTAACCCCAGCTACTCGGGAGGCTGAGGCAGGAGAATCACTTGAACCCGGGAGACAGAGGTTGCAGTGTGCCGAGATCGTGCCATTGCACTCCAGCCTGGGCAAAAAGGGTCAGATTCCATCTCAAAAAATAAATAAATAAAATAAAAGGCTAGTATGATTTCAGAGGCAGGGAAGTCCAAAATCTGCAGCACAAGTCTAGCCAGCAGTGTTCCCTAGTGTCTAGCCGGCAGTGTTCCATTGTGTCTAGCCGGCGGTGTTCCGTCGTGTCTAGCCGGCAGTGTTCCATTGTGTCTAGCTGGCGGTGTTCCATCGTGTCTAGCTGGCAGTGTTCCGTCGTGTCTAGCCGGAGTGTTCCCTAGTGTCTAGCCGGCAGTATCCCCGTCATGTCTAGCCAGCAGTGTTCCGTCGTGTCTAGCCCGCAGTGTTCCGTAGCGTCATCTTCTGTGGAACTACGATGAATCAGTGTTGCAGGTAACATGCAAAGGCAGTCTGCTGAGAATTCTCCTTCCTTGCAGGAGGCCAATCTTTTTGTTCTATGTAAGCCTTCAACTGATTGGATGAGGCCCACCCACATTATGGAGGGCAATTTGCATTATTCAAAGTTCATCTCATCAGAAAAACACCCTAACAGAAGCACTCAGGATAACATTTGACCAAATATCTGGGCACCCTGTGGTCCAGGCAAGTTGACATGCAAAATGAACCATCATAATAGGAAATGATTATTTCTCAAAAATCCCACCAAACTGGAGAAAACAGTACATAGTCATAGGAGATATTTCAGAAAACTTTGAAAGATGGAAAGTACATTATCATTTGGTAACTAGATTAGCAGAGCAGAGGTAGCTAACTGCCTGCAGGAGGGTGATGGGAGCAAACATTGAAAAAAAATAGAGAAAATAAAAATGCTTGGGACCTGGAGGTTCCTGGTATCTTGGATAGAGCTGAAAACAGGAAGGCAAGTTAAAACTGTATGTAAGAAACATTTTAGACTCCACAGATCCCCTCTCAGCCCTTGCATCCAGTCACCTGTCCCTTAAACTCCCACTGGAAGACTAAAGGTACCTGTCTGGAAAGGGTAAATGAGAAATGTTCTGTCATCGGGACACCTGTCCCAGCTGAGAGACAGGGCGAGGCCCCGGGTTGAGCATGGAGCACAGCTGTAAAGATTCATATATAATAGTGAGATTCTCCCCAGACTACCTTCCTTGTGTAAGCCCCAAATCACTAAGACAGATAGGGAAGGCAATTTATGATTTTATTACAAGCTTCATTGCATTGTTTCACTTTATAACATATTTTGTCTAATGACCTTGTTTTACAGATTAGGGGATGGACATAAAGACCTGCCAGCCATTGATTACCAATACCCATAATTTGTATTCAAGGCATTGAAAATCTTGAAGGGTATTCTGAATCATGGTAAAAACATTGAACTTTAGTTCATATACTTCCCTCTGTTCTAATTATATAAATATTGATGATCCATATATGGAAATAATGTCCTGCACCTCAAACATAAAAATGCAAGATAGTTTTATAACTTTACAAGGGTGCAACCCAATTTCTTTTTCAAGTTTCCAAATGCTGCTCATTTTCAGGAATGAAATCTGTTACTGTGGGGGCCCCCCTCTCCTTTTTATTTTTGGTTGTGTTTATGCTCTGGGAAACCCCAAAACAGGAGTCCCCAACCCCCAGGCTATGGACCAGTATTGGTTGGTGGCCAGTTAGGAACCGGGCCACACAGCAGAAGGCGAGAGACGGGCAAGCAAGTGAAGCTTCATCTGTATTTACAGCTGCTCCCCATGGCTCACATTATTACTATCCAAGCTCTACCTCCTGTCAGATCAGCGGCGGCGGCCTTAGATTCTCTTGGGAGCACAAACCCTACTGTGCACTGCACATGCGAGGGATCTAGGTTGCACGCTCCTTGTGATAATCTAATGCCTGATGATCTGTTACTGTCTCCACCACCCCCAGATGGAACCATCTCATTGCAGGAAAACAAGCTCAGGGCTCCAACTCCTTCTACATTATGGTGAATTGTATAATTATTTCATTGTATGTTATTATGTAAGAATAATAGAAATAAAGTGCACAATAAATGTAATGCACTTGAATCATCCCAAAACCATCCCGCCACCAGTCTTTGGAAAAATTGTCTTCTACAAAACTGGTCCCTGGTGACAGAAAGGCTGGGTTCTGCTGCCCCAGAACACACTTCCAAAGCATGTGGGGATGGAAATATCTGACTGAATAACTTCTTCATGTAAGTATCTTCTGAGACCCAGGTGTCTATCTGGCTTTAATGCATTGGCTTTGCTGCTCCCAAATCATCAGGATGACCTCTTTAACCCCCACCTACATGGTGAACTGGGTTTTCGGGTCCAGAGGCTCTCGTGGCTACTTCCGCGATACTCCTGGGCACATGAGGATGCTTCCACTGCCTCCCTACCACCCTCGGGCACAAGAAATCTCCAGGATGATATGCAAAGCCCTGTCAAGCTAGTCAAGTCTCTGTCAATTTCTCTCTCTGGATACCCTCCACGTCCCTGGGAACAGATAACAGAGCCCCTCTACTCTCAGATCCTCTCCCTCCTTGGCTCATTCTGGGAAACAGATCCACCAACATCTCTACTTCTCTGCTAACTACCCTCCCTTCCTTTTAGTTTGAGGACTACGTTGTGGACATGGAGCAGCCCTTGTTATTAGGCACTGAGTCTTCCTTCAGATCCTTAGCATTTCCTGTACCTTTGTTCTAGACTTGTGAAAATCGAAAGCCAAGAAGGTCTTTCTCTCCTTTTTTCATTTTCTCCTCTACTTTCTCACATCTCATCCCATGCAATGGCATAATCAACTGTGAATACGTCTGTGTTATTGGTAATTATATGTTATTAAAAGTTATTTCTTTGTAATCTTCAATAATATCAATTGTACTTTCTGAGTGAGTATCCTTGCATGTATCTATACTCATCTCTGAGTGATTATCCTTTCATGTATCTATACTCATCTATATTAACAATAATTGGTGGCAGGATAGGAGGAACCAGAGGTTAGGTTTATAAATCTGGAACTGAATTGAGATGCTCAAGAGGAGGGTAGCAGTGAGCTAGTCTGTTTTCTTTTGGTCATTAACCCTAGCCCTTCTCTAATTAAAGGATTCTCCATAAAGGATGGATCAATCTCATTTGCACTCATGGCTGTGATTTGATTAGCAATGAATGCATAGCTCCCTCTTCTCTTTAAGAATCGTTGGCTCCTCGGGAGTCAGTTACAGCTACTTTCAAACAGGCTAACGGGGAGCAAGATGACAGGCTTCTTCCGTCGTTTCTCTGCTGACCACATTAGGACTACATTTTGGAAAGAGCAGAGAAAATATTATTATGAAGACCAAGCTTCTTGTCTATCAGTGTAACAAAAAGGAAGACTTAGTAATCTTCTTATTGATGAGGATGAACTTATTGTGCTCAATCATGGGGAAAATGTGAAGAGGGCCAATAGATATGAATGTTGATCCTTATTATTCTTCCAGCTCATGCTTATTAATTTCATCCTAACATGATAGGCATGCCCTTAGCATAACAACCCATGCTTTCTCCCTTCCATGGAGGTGGGGGCTGTGGACTCATATGAAAAGGCTTCCTGCCCCATCTTCTATCTCCCGTTTTACCCCCCCCATCCCCCTTAAAACCCATGTATTCTATCCTTCTGATTCCTCGTAGCAAACCTCATGTCCTTCTCCATTCTTCCATTATTGTGAGGTTGGCTTTGACCTTCCCCAGCCTCGCAGCCTCTGCTCAGAACAGAAATCAGGCTTTCTTTCTCTGAACCTCAATAGCCCCATAGCCATTTCCAACCCCTTTTCCCCTAGAGTTTCTCCCCCTTCCGACTCCTCCACCCACACACCATACACAATTCTAGAGGGAAGCAGGGGGATCTTGAGGAGAAACCTGTTGACCATGTGCTGTCAGAATAACTAAATCAAGATTTGTTTGCAAAGAGCTTGGATTCTAATTCCATAGCCTGTGTTCCAACTTTTACAGACATTTTCCATAGCCTTTGTTCTGTTACGAAAGTGATTAAGTTCCTTGAAAGTTGACCCATCCAGTGGAGAGGGAAGAGATGGAGGACTGGGTCTCAGTTTAATAGCTCAGTTTCAGGCAAAAAGACATCTAGAACAAGAAGAAAACAAGCGAGTTGCAAGTATTTGAGATCATTGTAAGGAGGAGCCAAAGGGAAAGATTATAGATAAGATAAATTCCTCTTTAAGAAAGCCTAGTAAAGTGAAGTTGCACCATAATTACTTTTAACCTACAAGCTGCCTCTAGAAATGAACCCCAGGAAGACGAAACCTCATTATTTAATTCCTCAATAATGAATACATATATTAGCATGCATTAAAATTAGAGCTGCGTAATATTAAAACAAAATAGAATAAATCCTGCAGAGTATTTCTCCAGCCATGCCCCATTGACTGATGGGGAGTTTATAGTTACCTTAAAATCAGAGGATTTAGTCCAGATACCTGCAACTAAAATTCCGTTTGGTGTCTCTCTTTAGTGTAGCCCAGTAGTTCTTTAATATTCATGCCCAGGAAAATCACGTTATTGCTTTGGATACATGAAACCTTCGACACTATACTTTATGGGCAATTTAAGGAAGATTTTAAGAGTAATGAACTTTATGCAATTTCCGCCTTAAGCTCTGACTCTGGGACTGAATCCTCTGGGAAAATGCAACTTCATTATGCAGTAAATAGAGAATCTGGCCCTACCAAATTAACGAGGTCTACACTGAAAGTGTATCCTTGTCATGGGTTACAAATCATTTAGTTGAGGTCAACAACTTAGTAGACTGTCTGCTTTTATTGTGAATGTTAATTACAGAAATGATTCCTGAATATATTATCATGTTTAAAATATTGCAAATAAGGCTACCGCTCCACATCCTGAAACCTTGTACCGTCGTTAGAAATGAACAGCTTCAAACTGCATATCCTTCTAAACCTTTTTCTATACTTTTATACACATTTGTGCACACGTAAAACCTATACCAAATTTTCATGATTTTATTTCAACATAAATGGTTTCCCTCTGTAACTGTTGTTTTGCAACTTACTTTTCTTTTGATCAACAATAATTCTTGAGATCTATGCATGTGTGTACACAAAGACCTAGCTTATCTCTGCTAGCTGCAGTTCAGGTGTGTTAATTAGAATAGTGTAGGTTATGCTTCGATAACCTGTTACTTGAAGTCTCAGTGTCTTAGCACAGCAGAAACCTGTTTATCACACATGTAAAGTTGAGTCTAGGTGGTCAGAGAGGCCCTTCCATGTAGTGACTCAGGGATCTAGGCTTTTCCCTTTTCGAGATGCTCCCACCTCAGTGCATGGCTTCCAGAATTAAACTGGAAGGGAAACAAAGAGGTGAGGAAAAACATTGACTCTCTTGTGAATTTTTCATTTTGAAATAAGTTGAGCTTAAATGTACGTCACAAAAATAATGGAATTCTCAGAGTTCCTTTACTAAGCTTCCCTAAATGTTAACATGTTACGTAACCACACTACAATGATCAAAACCAGGAAATAACATTGATACGAACCTATTAATAAATACAGACCCATTCAAATTCCACCGGTTGTCCCTTTTCTGGCATGCGTGATCCAATCCAGAGCCTGCACATTGTGTAGGGTGGCTGCATCTGCTTAGTCTCTCTCAGTCCAGAATAATTTCTTACACTCTTAGTTTTCTATAGCCTTGTCTTGATTGATGGATTGATTGACAGAGATGAGGTCTTGCTATGTTGTCCAGGCTGGACTTAAAGTTCTGGGCTCAAGTCATCCTCCCTCCTTAATCTCCTGAATAGCTGGGACTGCAGGCAGTTGCTAGACCCCTGACCTTATCATATTTAGTTAGTACTAACCAATGAGTTAGTATATTACCCCTCAATTTGACTTTGGTTAACATTTTTTGTGATTGAAGTCCAGTTGTGCTTTTTGGATTTTTCCATTGCAACAAGGACAATTAACATTAGTTCTTTTTGCTTTTCCTTTTTTTATTGAAATGGAGTTTCACTCTTGTCACCCGGGCTGGAGTACAATGGCACCATCTAGGCTCACTGCAACCTCCGCCTCCCAGGCTCAAGTGATTCTCCTGCCTCAGCCTTCTGAGTAGCTGGAATTACAGGCGCCTGCCACCATACCCAGCTAATTTTGTATTTTTAATAGAGACGGGGTTTCACCATGTTGGCCAGGCTGGTCTTGAACTCCTGAACTCAGGTGATCCACCTGCCTCGGCCTCCCAAAGTGCTGGGATTACAGGTGTGAGCCATGGTTCCTGACCAGGACAATTAACATTAGTTCTACCTTTTCGACAAAATCTCAAGTACACAATACATTACTGTTAACTGAAGGCGCAAGGTTTTATGAATCTCTCGAATTTTTTCACTTTACATAACTTAAACTCTATGCCTATTGAGCAACATCTACCCATTCCCCCCCAATACCCCCATCCCTGGCACCCACCATTCTACTGTCTGCTTCTATGAGTTTGACTGTTTTAGAGACCTCCATTCATAGGAGGTCTCTAAAATAGTACAGTACAAATCATACAGTATTTGTCCTTTGTGACTGGCTTATCTGACTTAGCATAACGTCCTTAAGGTTTCTTCACGTTGTCACATGTTGCAGAATTTTCTTCTTTATTAGGCTGAAGCATATCCCATTGTGTGTATGTACTACTCTTTCTTCATCCACTCATTCACTGATGGACATTTAGGTTGTTTCCATGCCCTGGCTATTGTGAACATTCTGCAGCAAACAGGGGGAGTGCTAGTATCTCTCCCAGATCCTGATTTCCATTATTTTGGATAAATACCTAGCAGTTCTATTTGTAATCCTTTCGAGGAACCTCCTTACTGTTTTTGCATAGCAGCTGCACCATTTTGCATTCTTACCAAGAGTGTACAAGGGATCCAATTTCTCCAAATGCTTCTCAACGCTTGCTGTCTTTGTCTTCGTAATAATAACCATCCTAACAGGCATGAGATGATACATCACTGTGGTTTTGATTTGCATTTCTTTGGTGATTAGAGACATTGAGCACCTTTTCATATACCTGTTGGCCGTTTGTATGTCTTCTTTGGAGAAATGTCTATTTAAGTCTTTAACCCATTTTAAAATTGGGTTCTTAGTGGTTTGTTGTTGTTGTTGCTATTGAGCTGTACGAGTTTCTCATTTTAGGAATTAACCCTGTATCAGATATATGGCCTGCAAATATTTTCTCCTGTTTCATAGATTGCCTTCTTACTCTGTTTATTTTTCTTCTTGCTGTGCAGAAGCTTTGCAGCTTGATGCAATACCACCTGTCTGTTTTCGCTTTTATTGCCTCTGCTTTTGGTGTCATATTTATGAAATCATTGTCGAGACCAATGTCATGGAGCTTTTCCCCTATTTAACTATTTAACACATTTTAAGTTGATGATTATCTTGCACAGTGCAAGATAATGGTCCAATTTAATTCTTTTGCATGTGGATATCCAGGTTTTAAAAACTTATGTGGAACCACAGAGGACACCAAATAGTCAAAACAATCTTGAGAAAGAAGAACAAAGCTAGAGGCATCACACTTCCCGATTTCGGAATATATTACACTGCTACAGTGCTTAAAACTGTATGTCTCTGGCATGAAGATGGATACATAGACCAATGCAACAGAACAAAGAGTCCAGAAATAAATAACACACATGTACAGTGAACTGTTTTTTGATAAGGGTGTCAAAAATACCAATGGGAAATGGAGTCTCTTCACCAAATGGTGCCAGGAAAAGTAGATGATAGCCACACACAAAAGATCAACCTTTTTTGACATGAATACCATGGAAGTTTTGCTGGGCAGTTCTCAGTGCCTCAGATCAAAAGGAATATGATGCTGATATGTCCTGTTACAGGTGATGTTAACTTGGAGCATTTGGTTCAGGTGCTGTCTGCTAGATTTCTCCACTATAAGGTTCCTACTTTCCCTATGCATTAAATAAATGTGGAGATACTAGCTTGGTGCAAAAGTAATTAAAATAATTGTAAAAGTAACGGCAAAACCTGCAACTACTTTTGCACTAACCTAATGCTTTGAGGCTATGTAAATATCCTATTAATTGCCATATTTTGCCCACAAATTTTAGCATCTATTGATGATTCTTGTCCAAAGCAGTTACTGCTGTGCTGTTTGCCAAGTGGTGATTTTTTATTACCATCATTCCCTTCCTGTTTATTAATTGGAATTAATTGACATTTTCAATTCTGTGCTTACATCAGCTCTGAACTCATGGATATTTGTTTTATGCCGTGGATTATAGAGCATTACTACCATTATTTATTTTCTTCCTCAAAGTGTCCCGGATTCATCAATTGATAGCACTTCAAGTCATCTCCCACCACCATTCTTTTTTTGAGCACTTTCCTTGTTTTGTGCTGTAAGAGGTCCCGGCTTATCACATACATTTTCTGTTTTAGGCTGGAATCAGCCATTACTCCAAAAAATCCCCTGGCCCGTTTTCCCTTTTCCCTTTTCCTTTTTTTTTTTTTTTTTTTTTGATAGAGTCTCACTCTGTTGCCCAGGCTGGAGTACAGTGGAGTGATCTCGGCTCACTGCAAGCACCTCCACCTCCCAAGTTCAAGTGATTCTCATGCCTCAGCCTTCCAAGTAGCTGGGATTATAGGCATGCGCCACCACGCCCGACTAATTTTTGTATTTTTAGTGGAGACGGAGTTTTACCATGTTGGCCAGGCTGATCTCAAACTCCCAGCCTCGAGCCATCCACCTGCCTTGGCCTCCCAACGTTTTGGGATTAGAGGCATAAGCCACCATGCCTGGCCCCCTGGCTCCTTTTATTGGCCAATGTTATTTAGACTTTAAGGTCTAGATGCTAAGGTCACACATTTACTCTTAATGGTTTCTGAACAGAAATGATGTGTCAAGACTTGCTCACATTCCTGATTGTCCGGAGCTCCAGCACATGTTCCCAAGCTAAGAATGAGAGAGGCTGAGAAATCTTATTTTTCTAGGTGCCCATGAAGAGGCAAACAGTGATGAACACATAGCATTGTCACTTCTGCAACAGAATCCCACAGTGTTATTACCTTTCTGTTTATTTAGCCATATACTGTGTTCTTAATTTTTCATGCCTAAAAACAACCCTACAATGTACTCATTTGAACCTGTCTCCTTGGTCACAATCCCAGTAGACTGCCCATACCCAGCATCCTTAAAACATATCTCAGCTGAACTATAAGAAGATGAGGACAGCTTCAGATATAGCCATGGTGATATGTTTTCTGAATTTTATTAAACACCATACGTGAAACACCAATGCCCACGTATATTTTGAGTTCTGTACTCCTTCTGCTTTGCCGTCAGCTATTTTTCCTATAATGATCTAAAGTAGATTGTGGCAGGCTGGTATGTCTGAAACTCAAATTCTAGTTGTTTTATTTTTAGTTTCACTTCCTTCCTAATGAACCTAAAACTAGAGAAACTTTCTTTCCAGAATTGGACACTGAGGAGGTTGGTTGCCACAGCCTTCTGTATACCGTTCATCTAAAATAAATCTTTCTTGTTAGCAAGAAGAAAATTGTGGATTTAATAGGATATTTTTTTTAAAAAGCATCTTATCTGAATCAATAGAAATGTGGGGCTGTGAGAAGTAGTTAATAAAGTTATATCATGCCAACACACTGTGACTAAGCAAATCTAGATTGGAAGACTCATCTCTGACAACAGGTCGTGATGGACTGATGGGGGAAGCAGAATGGAGAAACACTCGGAGTGAGAAGAGTGGTGTGGATTGAAATTACATATTTTACAGTGATGGAGGGAGGAAAAAAAAGTTACTTTTCACACCTGTATTTTAGGCAGCTTGATTTAAATGTAAATGGCTGTGCCTTATCAAAATAGAAACTTATTTGAAAAAACAATGATGAAAGTAAATTTTAGTCATTCCACTTTTAGTATAATATTTTTTCCCTAGTCAAGTAATGCACCAATGGTAGCTGGTCTGGGAGTGGTTATCCCATTTCTGGGATGATAATGGGAGCCTCTCTCTCCTCTCTCTCCTCTCTCTCGCTCTCGCTCTGTCTCTCTCTTTTTTTTTTTTTTTTTTTTTTTTTTGAGACAGACTCTCACTCTGTCACTCAGGCTGGAGTGCAATGGCATGATCTCGGCTCACTGCAACCTCCGCCTCTGGGTCCAAGCGATTTTCCTGCCTCAGCCTCCTGAGTCGCTGGGATTACAGGCACGTACCACCATGCCCAGCTAATTTTTTTTGTACTTTTAGTAGAGATGGGGTTTCACCATATTGGCTGGGCTGGTCTTGAATTCCTGACCTCAAGCAATCCACCCACCTTGGCCTCCCAAAGTGCTGGGATGACAGGCGTGAGCCACCACGCCCAGCCTAGAGCCTCTCTCTCATCTTCCTGTTCATTTGCTTCTGTGTGGTGGTCCCAATCTTGGATTGCAGCACTAGCTGTCCTTCCTATACAAAGGGCCACATCCCCTCTTGGGGACGTTGACTCAGTGGCATGGATAAAAAACCTCCATTTCTTTTGTAGATATAACTTATTGAGGTGAAAGTCAAATAACGTCAAATTAACATTGAAGAGAACAACTCAGTGGCATTCAGCACATTCACAATGCTGTGTAAACATCTCTCTCCAAAACGTGTCCATCATGCCACAGTACAGCCATGTACCCCTCAGCAGTCTTTCCTCACTCCTTCCTCTTACCTCGGCAACCACTAATCTAACTTCGGTCTCTACGGATTTATTTATTCCAGATATTTCCTATAAATTGAATCACACAATATGCAACCTTTTGTGTCTGGTTTCTTTCACTTGCCGTAATAATATCCTTGAGGTTCATCCATGCTGTAGCACGTATTAACACTTAATTCCTTTTTAATGGCTGAATAATATTCCATTGTATTTATATGCTATATTTTGTTAATCTGTGCATCCATTGATAGGCATTTGGATTGTTTTCACCCTTGCCTATTGTACATAGTCCTGCCATGAACATATATATACATGTATTTGTTTGAATACCTGTTTTCAATTATTCAGGGCATATACCTTGTCATGGAATTGTGGGGACAAATACAAATCTATATTCCATTCCATCTTAAACTGAAGGCCAGTGTGGCAAATGTCATGGTTTTGTGGTCAAAGAATCCTCAACCTACAAGTTTGTTCAGAGACATCACTAGAAGTTAAAGAATTGTTTTAGCTAAATGTTACTGACTGCCTTACAATGACTCTTTTATTATTCTTGCATGATTCTGTAGGTTGACTGAGACAAACTGAGTGGTTTTCTGTTTCAGATGATGCAGATGGGTCTTCAGGCATCTGGGGACTAGATTAGGCCGAAATGTTCCCGATGGTCTAAAGGCCTCATGTGCACATCCAGTTGCTGGCTGCCAGCTGTGAGCTGAGCCAAGGCTGCACAGGAAAGCCTCGTCCTCTGTCAGGTGCCTCCCACACGACTGGATTCTAACAATGAGTTTCAAGAATAAGAAAGAAGCTGCTCATCGGCTTAAGGTTTTGAATGTCACTCCCAGTGCTTTCCATTGGTCAAATGATCATGGGCAGGTTCATATTCAAGGGGCTGGGGGGAAATTAGCTCCTCCCCCACAGTATGCATGTACGCAGAGAGGAGGAATTGTTGGAGGCTGTGTTTGGAGGCTCACTACCACCAGAGGCACAGTGTCAGGGAGAGAACAGAAGCACTTGGACAAAAGGCCTCTGTCTTAGGGTAGTGGACATTCTCATCTTATATATCGGCCTGAGAGTGTTGGAGTATAGGAGCCCTGCTACCTAATAATCTACAGTCACGTGCCTCACCTGCGCTATCTTCCCATCATGTCGAAGGGAGGACAATTCCATTTTCAAAGACATATCTTGAAAATCATTCAGTACTTTGGGGAAAAAAAATTAAGTGGAGATATGCTTTTATATTTATGCAAGCATGAGAAAACATTTAGGAGATAAGAGTTTAAAAATAGCTAATATAAGGCCGGGTGTGGTGGCTCATGCCTGTAATTTCAGCACTTTGGGAGGCCAAGGTGGGAGGATCACCTGAGGTCAGAAGTGTGAGACCAGCCTGGCCAACAGAGTGAAATTACTAAAAGTACAAAAATTAGCTGGGCGTGGTAGCATATGCAGCTGTCATCCCAGCTACTGGGGAGACTGAGGCAGGAGAATCACTTCGACCTGAGAAGCAGAGGTTGCAGTGAGAAGGTCAAAGGTAATTTCTACAAGAGTCACTCTTTTTTTGTTGTCATCACTGCTGAATGCCCAGAGCCAAGAAGAATGCCTAGTTTATCGTAGATGCTCAGTAAGTGGTTGTTTGATTCCTGAATGCCCAAATGAAAAATTAAATGGATGAGTGAATGAGTGAATGAGTGAATGAATGAATGAGTCGGTGAATGACAGATCTATAGGTATCAGCTCCTGCCTGGCACATCCCCTCGGACATCTAGTATAAGTAGAGCCTCTGAGAAGACTTGGGAATCAGAAGTTCTTTATCCTGCTGTACCCAGAAAACTCATGCATTCTGGAACAGGTGACCAGAAATGCAGACATGATGCCCACAAGACTTTACTGACCAAAGTGCATTCATCTGGCCCCCCCAAGTGAGAAAAGCATCACCAGTCCAGCAATCACAGTTGAGATTCTTTCTTTTTCATTGCCCGTGCTTTTGGCCATGCCCTCCAATAGATTATCATGATTTGAAGTGCTCTCGAGGTCTCCTGGGTACAACCATCATCTCAGTAACTCAGATATGCAAGAAATGTAAATCTCTCTGGAGTTTTCTAATTTTCAACTTAATTTCCATTTTCACCTACATTCCACCTACCTCCCAGATGATCCAAAATCCAAACTCACACTTGCCTCAGGATTGAATATAAACTCAGTGCAGTTTTCTTATTGCTACACATTGAGGTCAGGAGTGGGTCGCCAGATCTCCAGGAAAATAATTCGTTCCACCTGGTCTTCGGTTGTTAGTCTGCCCAGATCATAGCTGGTGTTCATCTGGACCTCAGATGTGTGGCATCTACAGATGTGAGCGCTTTCACTGCTATGCCGTTGGGAGCTGCAGGAGACTCTGGATCTGTCCCCAACCTCACTTTCATGCAGATATTTTTTTATGTGCTCAGCTGCTGTCTTTCAGGGGTACTATGAACCTTGTCAGCAACCAGGCTCTGCCTGGGTTGGAACTGAGGGGAGGGATAAGCTCCCTCTGCTCTCATATTCAAGACAAGTAGTAGCTGCCTTCTCAGCAAACCTCAGTGTTTCCTCACTCTTATCTCATCTCTTGGTTGTGGATGTTGTAGCTCTGACTTCATCTTAGGTTGGGTTTTGGAGGAGTGGAGGCTGCCATGAGGTTTCTTGTGGAAGGGAATGATGGAGGGAGTATTCTCGGGAGAAAGCTATAAGGAGACAAGGAAGGGAATCAGGCAAGGCAGGAAACCAGGCAACGGAGTGGGTTCATGGAGGTCTAGCCTCCACCAACCCCAAAGGGAGGGCTGGAGCATAGATACGATCACTGAGTTGAGCCCCCTTGAGGAAAGACACCTGGTCTTTTGTTTTCCTTTCAGCCAGGCTTTGGCAGTAGTTTGGGGAGGTTTGAGGGAGGGCATAACCTCCCAGGTAATACCAGGAGAAACAGCTTCCACTGGCCAAAGGCAGGTCTTGGCCTTTGGCCAAAGGGAACTGGGAGCTGTTATCATCCAGCCTTCACAGTGGATGCAGAGAGGGTGGGGAAGAATTAATTGTACTGTTTATGCAATAATAGAGGATCACCGAATACATATAAGCAGTGTGGTCTACTATGGGGGCGTCAAGAAGATTCCTTCTGGTCTCCATGAGTTTATGATGTAGATTAACCATATTATGCCAAAGAATGCAAAACAAATGCCTCTCCATCAACAGAATTCATGAACAAGTCTCCGGGGTGTCAGGAGATAACCTCAAGCAGCCTTGGCAGGAACTCTGCTCAGCGGACTTCTCATTTTCTTTCTTTCTTTTTTTTTTAAAGATGTTTATTGATTGACATAAAAAAACAAAACAAACAAACAAAACTGAAACATAGAAGTGCTGCAGTTGTGTGAGTGTTCACATCCTGACAAGACGCAGGTTACAAGTGACACGTTCCTGGTTAAGATTATAAATCTGAAATGGGGGTAGGATAAAGTAGGGATCAGGACAGGATGGGGCATCCGTTGGGTTTGTATTCAGTGAAAGACAAAGCTCTTAATTCTTGACCTGCCTTCATGACAGTTCCGTTTCTCTGAGAATAGAGTATGGTGAAGACGATTGCTATCCTGAGTTATTTTCTGATTAGCAAAGAAGGCCTGGTTGGTCTATAGAAGTAAGAAGAATCTCAGAAAGTGGCCTTATTTCTAGGGGTTTCATATTCGCCAGAGAAAGGAGTGAAGAGTACAGATGGCCCACATTTTAAGAAAATAAATTTCCAAACATTTTGGAGAAAATGACCTTAGATATTACCAGCCCACCAAGAGACCTAGGAAATTCCAAAAGTTGACATCATACTAGAATCCTGTATTAGGTTTCTCTAGAAAAGCAAAACCAATAGGATATATGTTTGTGTGTATATGTATTATATATATGATAGATAATAGAAGATAGATAGATAGATGGAGAAATGGGTGGATGAATAGATGAAATGGATAATTAGGTAGATATATAAGCTAAGATAGAAGATAGTGGACAGATGATTGATAGATGATAGATAGATAGATAGATAGATAGATAGATATCATAAAGAAATGGCTTACATACTTATGGAGGCTGAGAAATCCCAAAATATGCAGTCACTAACCTGGAGACCCATAAGAGCTAATAATATAGTTCCTGATTTCTCACTTTCTGTGGTAGAGTAAGGAAGGTGCTTTTGACTTAGTAAAGGTCCTAAGGAAAATCTGTTCTATAAGAAAACAATCATCTGATTTTCATTTATTTGTTTTGGAAAAAAAGCAAATCTTATATTATGAATCCACTGCAAGCACTGTGTGTAATTATATTGTTTTAAATTGTATCTGCAATAATCAACCCGTTTTGTGCATTCCCAGGGTAAATGTATGTGTCATGGATATTGCACATGTTTTATAGATCAGAATCTTTATGTTAAGATTATTCCACAAGTCTTTCACTCCTTTTATGAAATGTCTAGTTACAAATTAGAGGGATGAAGAGAGTACTTAAAGAATTCAACAAGATGGCACTCATGGTTTCTCTCTCTCCTATACTATGTGTATTTCACTTTATTTCCTCAATATTCAGCTACATTGTTAGGCCTTAATTAGAACATTAAATACTATAGTTTCCCTTTATGAAGCCAGCGGGGTTTTCTTTGCTGTGAAATGAGTGATTCAATTACCCTCCTACTAATGGATAAAGTGTAATTAACATTGTCTTGAGGCTAATTTTCATTTACGCTGCCATTCCTTATAAGCCGAACATCATTCTCTGGAAAAGTCAATGTGTCACTTTTATTAGCCTAGTTTGCACTTTAACACCAAGAAAATTAATTCAGCCACATTAACGTACTTAACTTCAGATACAATGGAATTATCTGACTCAGTCCTTTATGAAGTCATGTCATTTAGAAGTGAATTGCATGGGGCTGCGTAAAAAATGAGATCACCATCGGATGCTTGTGCTGTTACTGATTTTTCTAAGTTGTGTAGCAGTGCTGGGGAGAAGAATGAACAGATTCCAAGTTTTCAATCGTGAGACCTAGAGCTCCACATTGGAGGATGCTGGGATTGCCAATGGATGTATTCCCTTAAAGGATTCACTCTAATTCATTACCAAATCTCTCTACTGAAAGATTGTGTAGGTTTTTTTATTTTATAACCCCCCCCAAAAAAAATCAAGTTAAGGAAATAAAATATTAAAGAATATTGCTATTAGAGAATTCTTGGACTCCTTTTCCAAAGACTGTAAAACGTGGCTTCCTACTTCTGTTCCAAGTTTCAGTTCTCTCCTAAATAAGTAAAAAGTCCTTATTCTCAAAAAATTCTTTAGGAAGAAGAGGAAGTAGAAAAAAAGAATCCTTTCCACAAAATTTAGTATTTTGCCAAGGTCCATTAGAGTTACACTTACTAAATGTGTTACCACTCCACTGAAGTTTAGGCACTGACTGTTATCCTCCAAGAGAAAATCCTATTTCCTATGTGTGTTTCTTAAACATTAATTAGACAATATTAACTTTTCCCTTTAAATTGAAAACTACAGACTGCTGTCCCATGAGTCAGAAGTGTATTTGGGCTACACAGGTTCTTTTTGTGTGTTTTGTTTTGTTTTTAATTAAATTCCATGGCTAAATTTAACATGAGAAAATTTTACATAAAGTTCTGCATTTCTGAGTTCTCTTACGAAACTAGAAACTGCCACACTGGCTAGAATCCTGCTTGATACCAACCAGCTGAAGCTTAGAGGAGCGTCCCCATTCAGATTATAATTTGCATTTGGCCTCAGGACCTACCCAACCCACTTCATTCTTGGCCCCATTCAGGCCTGTGTCTGTGACTTTTGATCCAAAGAAGAAGAAAATGGTATCTAAATATTGCCCCCAAATTAAGCTAGCTGTTAACACCCATGACACATATCCTGTCTCCTGCTAATTTCTCTGCATTTCTTTTATCCTCTGGACAGTTTGGGACCCGTTTAGTGGTTTCCTTAAAGGAAAAGGAAGCTTGATCCCTTTTAACAGGCAAAATTGCCTTTATTCCTCCCAGAGCCAAAGCCCACAGAAGTTCTTAATGTTGGAGGGATCTCATTTAAACAGCAGTCATTTCATGTGTCCTAAAGCGGAATTCAAACATAGTCAAATGGCTTCTTGGCCCTAAACAGTCAAGAGTTCTGTCCTCTCCTCCTGAAACCAAGCCTGGCTGAGACCCGGATGGGGGTTAAGATGGAGCCTTGCCGTGCATGACATGAGAGAAGATCACGGTGGCTTCTTTCTGAACCAGATTTTTCGTTGACCTTCCAGATGTCCCCAGCAGCTACATAACAGTATGACCTAGGAGAGCCTGGGCTGTATATGTTCACTGTGGTCTATGTTTCATGTGCACGGTGACCCAATTACCACTGGGTAATTCCCAGGCCAGGAAATGATTGCCCCCTGGGTCTCCCTTGCCCAGCACCTAGGAAGTCCATCACTGCGATATGAACTTGACTGCTGCATTTCTCAGGCCACAGGGAACACCCAAATCAATGCACGTTTATCATTTCCTTTGGAGATGGGAGCCTGAAGCTTATGGAAAGGGTGAACAGTTAGAACTGGGCCCTAGCTGGCTGAAGACCAGCTCTGTCTTTGGGAAGACTCATCCTTTGCCCAGTCCTTTTCTGCTGATTCCTGGCTTGGTTCTGGGCTCTCTGATCTCTCACTCAAGCTTGGAGTTTCTCATTGCAAAAGAAACATGGGCAACCAGAAGACTGATGGTCATTTAGGACATTTGCTGCTCTCTGTATAGCGAGTGGAGTTTTAAAAGATGCCGTGAGATGAACCAGGGAGTTCTTAAGCCTAAGGAACCATCCTCAGGCTTGGTCAGTATTTTCCAAAGTTGATCATATTCACATCATGAGTGTCACTAGAGGACATAGGAGAGGCTTCGGGAGAATCTATGAGGCTTGAGGCTTCCTGGAAAAGTTGGTTTTTTTCTTCATATGATATGATTCTGATAAGAAGAACACAATACTGGCAATTAAAAACAATTTAGATGCTTAATTTGTTGATAACTTTCAAACGCAATCTTTTAAAATTTTAAATGAGCAACTTTGGTTTGCATGACTGAGCACAACTTTTAAATATCTGGCTTTATTCTTGAAATGACTACATCAAATCATTTTTAACCATTCCTCCAAATTCCTGGCAGCATCGATGAGTAAGGGATAAAGAATTTTAAAAATCATTTGTACAAGCATTCAAAACTGGACAGCCGTTGAAATGGTCTCCTTTTCTTTCCTCGACACATTTAATGTTGGAATTCTTTGTGGCAGTAAGAGTAGATCTCTATGTGAATACAACTTTTTCATATCAAACATTTCAAAATAAAGTTGAAGCCTTAATTTGACACAAGTACCTCTAAGTCTGGATCTCATTGTTGAGGAAAATACATCTCTTATTCTAAAGAGACTCAGACACACAAGAACAAATATCTTTAGTGAGAAAAAATAAAAGAAAAGGAAAAAGCCAGGCTTGTTTCCATAGTTTTTGTTCTACACACACCTACTGTTCTCTCCCACACCCAAGTTCTAAGACTCTGAAATTCACCTTTATATTATTAAGCTCCCTTTGTGCTGGTCCATTTATGCTGGCTTTGGATGCCCTAGCCTTTGGTCAGACTTAGAATCTCCTGCAAGACTTGGGTTATTTTCTTGCTTTAAAGTCTCAGGCAGCGGGATTCTGACAGACACAGCAGCCAGTCACGAAGGGCACCTGGCGCGGACACATTGAGACACATTCGAGTGAATAGCAATGGTTTTGATTTTGCATAATGAGGCATGATGTACCCAGAGCATTTTGCATAATGTAAGAACAATAAATCCTTTGGCCTTGTCATTAATTCTCAGGGCTGTGCATTAGGTAAACAAATTGCATGTCATTATACTTTAAAAGTTTGCAGGAAACGAGGAGGCAAGGATTCTGTTATTGTACTTTTTAAACAATAAACACTTAGTAATTGTTTAAAACTATCGGTGTAAGTGGGCTGTGATTCACTTGTATTTTCCTCTTTCTCTGGTGCTGAGAGGAAACACAAAAAGCCACCTCCATGAAGTGGCTGCATGCCTGGAACTGATAAATGTATCACACGCCTGCACGACTTTATCTGGGAAACAGACTTTGATAGCTTGCTAGGATTTAGGTCAGTGGATAATTCCACGCAAACAGCAAATCTTAATGCTATTGACAAAGAAAGGGACACAAATAACTGACAAATTCCATAAATCCCCGGCTTATAAGTAGCTCTCTTTCACAGATTTATTGTAAGTGTCCTTGAAAGCTATCTGAGAAAAAAAACGGCACGCTCTCCACGCTTTGACAGTGGAACGTTCAGAGTTGCCGATAACTGAGTTTCCCATAAAAGCTGCTATTGAAGAAAATGGTGCCTTGGGTGGCAAGTATTTTATCTTTGGGTAATAATACAAAGAGAAATCTCATGTGGAAGAATGATCAATGAGTTACATAAGTACCATTTTCCCAAGTGGACAAATCCTTGGCAATTTCCTTTAGGGGTTAGGGAGGGTGGACGATGAAATCTAGTTTGGGGGAAGAACCTGGCTATCATGTGTTAATGTTGGAAGACCTGCTTCTATCTTGAGAAAACAAACAAACAAACAAACCTGTGCATCCACCTGCCTGGAAAGCAGACTGCGGGATAAGAGATTGAACTCCTGCTAAACACGCC
Source organism: Theropithecus gelada (assembly GCF_003255815.1). Classification (NCBI taxonomy): domain Eukaryota; kingdom Metazoa; phylum Chordata; class Mammalia; order Primates; family Cercopithecidae; genus Theropithecus; species Theropithecus gelada. Next base: position 88,411,439 of record NC_037679.1, on the reverse strand, counting down.
TGGACTGCAGCATGGCTCACACTGTTCCTATCTACACGATCACTCTTGATTTCCAACTCGCCCTCACAGCCCTCTAGGCTGGCTTGGTGGGGTCACTCTAGAAGGTGTCTGAAAATGTCAAGACCCCAAACGAAGCAACCTTATTCTCTCTTATTTCTGGGACCTGCTCTTATTCTCTCTTTTTTTTCTGGGACACTTCTAGATGGTGCTCCTCCACGCAGGTGAGATCCCGCTTTCAGGCACTGCTTTAGCAACTCACGCGGGACCCGGGCCTGGGAGAAGTCAGAAAGTGATTGTGGAACAAACATGGAATGCAGGCGGCCCTGACCTTGCTCTCCTTGTTCCACCATCCCCTGAACTGTGGTGTCTGGGCTGCCGGGTATCCGTCTAGAATGACTTATTTTGTGTGTCTCAGCTCAGGGGATGTGAAGTTTTCTGAGCATGTAGTTTGTGTTTTTAGTTTCTTTTCAGGGTTAGCAAGAGACATAGAAATATGTCTCTACCAGAGAGTGAATCGATGTGTCATTCTTTCATCATAGCAGCATTACCTAAATTTTAATTATTCAAGTATAAGTCTCATGATTTGGGGTAGTTCTATGTTCCTATTTCTGTTATAAACTTAGTGCTCTTTTTTTTTTTTTTTTTTTTTGAGACAGAGTCTTGCTCTGTTGCCCAGGCTGGAGTGCAGTGGCACGATCTCGGCTCACTGCAAGCTCCACCTCCCGGGTTCACACCATTCTCCTACCTCAGCCTCCCGAGTAGCTGAGACTACAGGCACCCAGTGCCACACCCAGCTTATTTTTTGTGTTTTTAGTAGAGATGAGGTTTCACCACGTTAGCCAGGATGGTCTTGATCTCCTGACCTCGTGATCCGCCCACCTCGGCCTCCCAAAGTGTTGGGATTACAGGCGTGAGCCACTGCGTCCGGCCAGTGCTCTTCTTTAAATAGACTTGACTTATTTTTATTATTTTATTTTATTTTATTATTTTATATTTTTTAGAGACTGAGTTTTGCTTTGTCACCCAGGCTGGAGTACAGTGGTTCAATCATGGCTCACTACAGCAATTGAACTCTTGGGCTCAAGTGATCCTTCTGCTCAGTCTCCCAATTAGCTGGGGTGACAGGTGTGTGCCGCCATACCTGGATAATTGTTTAATTGTTTTTGCAAAGGTGAGGGTCTCACACTGTTGACCAGGCTAGTCTTGAACTCCTGGCCTCAAGGAATCTTCCCAACTCTGCCTCCCAAAGCATTAGGATTACAGGCATGAGCCACTGCATCTGGCCAATGGACTCAACTTTTAATTTAATAAATCTATTTCCAAAGATATTTTACACCACTTTCATTATTGTTATCATTTGTAGTAAAATAATTGTTAAAATAAATATATTATGAAACAATTCCAGAGCATCTTCTTGCCAGGAAAAGGCCCACTGCTCTTTGTTTAAAACAACAACAACAAAAAAAGGTGAGGAAGTAGGATTGGTAGGATGAGCAGTGTTTAAATAGCTGTGAGGCCGTATGGGCACCAGACTGATACCATCTCTGTGAAAGACTCAGAACCATGGCTGAAATGGGGGAAGGAAGACCGGTACCTCGCCATGTATCTCAGTGCTAGTTTAATGCGCTATCCATGTGCTAAGTAAAGTCGCTTCTAATTCTATTTGCTGACGAACTCTAGTCCCAAGAATGCTGCTGCAGGGACTCCATACATCAGAACACACGTTGTTCTGGCCTATCCGCTGAAGGACCGGCAGGTTTGAGAAAAGAGCCCTCGTTGGATGGAGACACGGGGGGAACAGAGACTCTCCCAGTTCCTTTTAACTCTCATGCCCATAAGACTTCCAGCATCGTCTCAGCTCCGTATTTTTTTAGAGCAAATCTGGTAATTTAATCTTTTTTTCCTACAACTATGAAACTCACATCCGAGAGAATGTATCTTCTTAACTGCGGGAAGTATAGGATATGTCTAAATTAGTGGTATTTTCACATACCTGCAAGCAGCAACATAAGAACATATCGACTCCTGAATTAGAAATCAGATGCAAATACTCTTCTGTTTTTTTCAACTTTTGTTTAAGTTCAGGGGATACATGTGCAGGTTTGTTACATGCATGTATTGTGTGATGCTGAGGTTTGGGGTACAATTGATCCCATCATCCAGGAAGTGAACACGGCACCCAATAGGCAGTTTGTCCTCCCTACCTCCCCATTCGACTATTCCCCAGTCTCTACTGTTCCCATCTTTATGTCCACGGGCACCCAGTGATTAGCTCCCGCTTATGAATGAGAACATTAGGTAACTGGTTTTTCATTCGTACATTAAATGGCTTAGGGTAATGACCTCCAGCTGCATCCATGTCGCTGCAAAGGACATGATTCTGTTCTTTATTATGGCTGCATAATATTCCATTGTGGGTATGCCCCACATTTTCTTTATCCAGGTCCACCGTGGCTGGGCACCCAGGTTGATTCCGTCTCTTTGCTATTGTGAGTAGTGCCGCAGTGAGTGTATGAGTTCATGTGTTTTTCTGACAGACTGGTTTATTTTCCTTTCGGTATATACTCAGCAGTGGGATTGCTGCACCAAGTGGTAGTTCCGTTTTAAGTTCCTTAAGTTCTTTGAGAAATCTTCAAACTTCTTTCCACAGTGCTTGACAAATTAATTGACATTTCCACCAACAATGAATAAGCATTCTCTTTGCTCCACAGCTTCACCAGCATCTGTTATTCTTTTGCTTGTCTTTTGTTTTGTTTGTTTTGTTTTGTGGATTTTTTTTTTTTTTTTTTTTTAAGACAGAATCTCACTCTGTCACCCAGGCTGGAGTGCAGGGGTGCAATCTCGGCTCACTGCAACCTGCACCTCCCAGGTTCAACTGACTCTCGTGCCTCAGTCTCCCAAGTAGCTGGGATTACAGGCATATGCCACCACGCCCAGCTAATTTTTGTATTTTTAATAGAGAAAGGGTTTCACTGTGTTGGCCAGGGTGGTCTTGAACTCCTGACCTCAAGTGATCCACCCACCTTGGCCTCCCAAAGTGCTGGGATTACAGGCATGCACCACCACGCATGGCTAATTTTTATATTTTTAGTGGAGACGGGATTTCACCGTGTTGGCCACGCTGGTCTCGAACACTTGACCTCAAGTGATCCACCTGCCTTGGCTCCCAAAGTGCTGGGATTACAGGCATGCACCACCATGCCTGGCAAATTTTTGTAGTTTTAGTAAACATGGGGTTTCATTGCATTGGCCTGGCTAGTTTCAAACTCCTGACCTCAGGTGATCTGCCCACCTTGGCCTCCCAAAGTGCTGGAATTACAGGTGTGAGCCACCGTGCCTGGCCTATTTTGTTACTTATTAATAATAGCCTTCTAAGTAATGTGAGCTACTATTCCACTGTGGTCTCGATTTGCATTTCCCTAATGCCTCCAATTAAGGTCTAATATCTAGAATCTATAAGGAATTTAAACAAATCAACAAGCAAAAAACAAATAAGCAGGCAGAAGATATGAACAGACACTTCTCAAAAGATGAAATCCATGCAGCCAACACATATACAAAATGCAAATACTCTTAATAACAATACTGTGTCACAAAATAAAGAAATACCCTATTTATCAAGAACCTCATGGGACTGCATTGTTAAAATTTGTGGCATTTCAGATTAGGAACTTAATTAATCATGTTTCCAGTGAATTCATCCAATGAAGCTTGTAGGTGACGCTCCAATATTACAATCAAGACTTACTGATGGCTTGGTTCCCTGGCTTGCTGGAGGAGTAATTCTCAGATTCGATGTGCACACAAATTACTGATCTGTCTAAAATGCAGACCCTGATTGAGCACGTCTGGGGTGGGCCTAGGATCCTACATTCCTAGCAAGTGCCCAGGGCATGCAGTCCCTGCTGGTCCTAAAACCACACTTGGAAGAGCAAAGCACTGTGTGGCTTGAGTGTTCTTTTCTTTATTGTAACATCATTCTTGAGATGTTTGAGTACCTGGCATCCAATCACCCCCACTTTGCTGTAGAAAAACTATCCTATGTGCAGAAGTAGGAACACTTTTACACCGTTGGTGGGAGTGTAAGTTACTTGCAGCATTGCGGAAGACAGTGTGGCAATTCCTCAAGGATTTAGAACCAGAAATACCGTTTGATCCCGTGATCCCATTATGGGGTATATACCCAAAGGATTGTAAATCATGCTACTATAAAGACACATGCACACGTATGTTTATTGCAGCCCTGTTCACAATAGCAAAGACTTGGAACCAACCTAAATGCCCATAAATGATAGGCTGGATAAAGAAAATGTGGCACATATATACCATGGAATACTATGCAGCCATAAAAAGGATGAGTTCACATCCTTTGTAGGAACATGGATACAGCTGGAAGCCATCATCCTCAGCAAACTAACACAGAAACAGCACACCAAACACTGCATGTTCTCACTCATAAGTAGGAGTTGAACAATGAGAACACATGGACACAGGAAGGGGAACATCACACACCAGGCCCTGTTGCGGGGTGGGGGGCAAGAGGGGAGGGAGAGCATTAGGACAAATACCTAATGCATGCAGGGCTTAAAACCTAGATGCTGGGTGGATGGGTGCAGCAAACCACCACGATACATGTATACCTATGTAACAAACCTGCACGTTCTGCACATGTGTCCCAGAACTTAAAGTAAAATTTTAAAACGAATCAAAAAGAGAAAAGAAAAACTGTTCTGGGGTATCTTCTTCTATAGAAGAGGTCTAAGATTTTGAGTCAGAACATCACAGGACAGGGTTGTGTTCCTGATTTTAGCTTTGGTGCTACGAAGCTGAAACTAATGATCTTGAAAATCCATGGAGGGGGCTGCCAGTCTTTCAGCAGCAGGTTGTCCGGGTGTCTTATTTTTTTTCCTAACAAATCCCCATCAGTCAGTCTCAGCAAAACATGGCCTGATTTTTTTCTTCAAGTGAGTTTCACAAACATTACTTAAAACCTATTGCTTTGGGAAAAATGCACTCCCAAAATATATTTGTATGTATGTCTCTGGCGTTATAAAACACAAACGTTATCATATTACTCTGCTCCTAACAATAACGCCTTTGAGGCAGCTGTCACAGGGAGCAACCACAGGTGGCAAGAACATTCCTGCCCATCAGAAAGCAAGACACACAGATGCCACTGCAAGATACTCAACAACAACCATCTTTTAACAATACAAGTTAAACCTTGTCGTGACTGTAATTGTCTGTGATGAATTCCAAAGGGATGCCAATATTTTGACATGTACCAAATTGGAGGATGAGCACTCATTGGAAAGCACCTCAGCCTTTTATTAATGGAACACTTTAGACCCCAGTTGCACAGAGAAACAAAAAAGTGCCTAATTGTTCTGACTTAACTTGAACTGCAAGCTGCCTGATACACCCATTCTCCTGACACACTCTCTCACACACACAAACGGTATGGAATTTTTACTGTAAGGATGTAATGCACTCCCAGAGATCCAAGGGAAGCCCTTGGAATATGCAATTGCATTTCATTCTACCAAACGACGGAGATTTGTCTAGACGTGATTCAAATGGCATTTGTGTATGGTACATTGCCACACATTGTTTTCGGGGGAAATACGTGATAAGATTACATTACACTCTAATGCCATCCTGTGTAACGATGCAGTCATCTCCCAAATAAATTGTCTAAATACTTTAATTTTCCAGAAGTCATCTTTGACTCTTGAGTCTGAGAATTTAAACTCAAGTGGTACCCTGCATTCTACAGGGTTTCTATGGTAACCAGACCAGACTTGTGGGAGCTGAGCTTCTGGTCTCGATACAGCTTTGTAGCTTTGCTTAGAGGAACCTGCTCTTGACAACACTTACCTTTTTGGCAGAGACACAGATGATAAATTATTGCTAGAAGAAAAATGAGAAAAGAACAAAGGGAGAAGCAGGACAACCTTATCTGCATACAGGACACTGGAACCGATGAAGGAATCAAGACTTGACAAATCGAGACTCTGAAAAGCCAGAGCTTACAGATTCCTAGGAGATCCTTTCATTCTCGGCCTACGGCTTTTCCCGAGTGGCTCGTTTGATTGTCCCATTCTGTTCTGACTGGCTGCCACTGTCACTCAGTCATCAGATGGAACCCCTCCGGTTCACGTCACTGCCTTTCCTTTCGGACGCCTTGGTAACATTGCTATCCATTATTAAGTGGCAATAGCTGAAGCCCTGTTCCCACATTTTCACTAACAAGAAGCTAGGTTCTACATACAGTGTGAAAAATTAGACCCAGCCTCTGCTCTGAGGAAGCTCATGCACCTGCGACCAAATAATGACACACAAGAGACGAGGATACAAGTGAGCTGGAGCGGAGGAGGCAGAAACAAAGCAGACCCTAGAACAGTGGTAACTGGGGGGTTTTGTTAAGTAAGAAGGTCTCCAGGCTCATCTTTCCTCTTTGTGGGTCATCCTATCCTGATACTCTGTCTCCCAGTTCTGTCTCTCACTACCATGGCCTCTGTGAACATACCTCACATCTAACAAATACATTCACTCTTTCATTCATCCAAGGCTTATCGAGTGTCTACTATGTACCAAGCACCATTCTAAGGCAGAGTGTTGAGACAGGGCTAGCAAAACTCCTGCCCTCATGTCCCTAGGAATCTATCAGGGGAGATAGAAGGAAGGGAAGGGGAGGAGGAAGGGAAAGAGGAAGAGAGGAAGGGAGAAGAAAATGTATCAGAAAAAGTACTGTGCAAAAAATACCATAAGGTAATGGGATAGAAAGGACCAACTTAGACTGGGTGGCCTGGAGGTTTTCTCTGAAAAATCACTACACAAATTGAGATCCAAGTAAAATGAAAGAACCAGTTACACAGAGATCAGAATGCAGAATAAAAACAAGAGGGAAGAAATTTTTTTTAAAAAAGACAAAGATAAAACCCTCAACAGGGACCAGATGAGCCTGTTAAAAGAATAAAAGAAGGTCAGTGTGGCTGGAGTATAACTGGAGTATAATGAGAAAGAGAAGGGATGAGGTGGCACCAGCCCAGAGACTTAGGAAGGGGCTTGATTGTGGGGCTTGTTAGGACCTCGGTTTGATCCCAAGGTGTGATCAGAAGCAGCTGGAGGACTTTCCGCCAGGGAGTGGTAACCATCTTAAAGGCCATTCTGGTACTGGGTAAAAAACAGACTGGGGCTGGGATGCCCAAGAATGAGAGGAGGTAGAGCTCTGTTTGGAGACATTTGCTTACCCAGGTGAGATGTGATGATTCTTTTAATTTGAGTGGTGATAGCAGAGACAGAGGGAGTAGAGGGATCTGTGGCACATTTAGGTCAATCTTAATGTTGGCCAATGGATTATATGTGGGAGGCTGGCTGATAAGAACTCTAAAAAGTTGAGAAGGGAAATAACAGATGTTGGTCTCATTGGCAGAGTGGTCCTATTTAATGCTGGTAAATGGGATGAGGTCACTGGTGAGAGGAGACAGAGAGAAGAGAGGAGAGAAAGGCAAGGGAGGGGAGGGGAAAAAGAGGAAGAGGAGAAAATGGAGAGGAGAGGAGAGGAAGGGAAGGATAAAGAGGAGAGGGGAGGGGAGAGGAGATAAGAGAAAGGGAGAGGAAAAGAGTGAAGAGAAGGAGTGAAGAGGAAGGGGGAGTGGAGGTGAGAAAAGAAAGGGAAGACAGGGGAAGGGCAGAACAGGAGAAGAGAAGAGGAGAGAAGAGAAAGGAATGGGAGAGGAGGGAAGAGGAGAAAGGAAAGGAGAGGGATAGAAGGAAAGAACCAAGTCCTGATGCACAGGTACCCAGCCCCTGGCAAGCTGTGCAGAGGAGGAGGAGCGAGCCAAGGAGGCTGAGAGGGGAGCCCCAGTGTGGCCGCAGGACATCCATTAGCTAAGCCAAGAACATATTTCAAGGAGGCAGGAGACATCTCTGCCTAATGCTGCTTCTTGGTCAGTAAAAATAGGAGTACTGAAATGACCATCCAATATGGCAGCACAAAGGCCATCATTGGCCTTCACAAGAGGAGTCTCCATAGAGGAGGCAAGACAAAAATCTCTCAGAGCAGATTGAAAAGGGAGTTCATTCAGTCACTCAGTGCACCTATTTATTGGGCACCTACTACATGCCAAGCCTGGCAGTAAATGTCACAGACAAAGATCCCCCACATTGCAGTGCTTATGTTCTCCTCGGGAAGAGATCATGAATGAGATGAATGAGTAAAATGCATGTCCCGTGAGGAATGTGTGCTACAAAGTAGAAGAGAAACCTTGTAAGAGGGACAGCTGTGCCTGGGAGGGGAGGAGGTGGAAATTTGGGTTAGGCTGGTTTGAGAAGACCTGGCTGAGAACATGGCATGTGAAGGAGAAGAGAGACTGAGCATGTGGATTTCTGGGGCAAGAGCGCTTCAAGCAGAAAGTGTAGCAACCGCAAAAGCCCTGAGGTGGGAGGGTGTTGAGGAGCCCCGAGCAGGCCAGGACAGCTGGAGTTGAAGACATGAGGGGAGAAGAGGAGAGTGGCATCGCAGAAGCCATGGGGAGCCCGAAAGGCAAGACCCTCCGTGCACAGCCATGAGGGCCAGGAGGGACACCGGGGCTAACTCCCAGAGCAATGGAGAGTGTGTGCATGAGGAAGTGCAGACAGCTCTTTCAGAGGGCGTGGTAGATTACTGACCATGCATATACTTCTACGTGCCATATTCGGACCGAAATCACATTTCACCAGGAGATCCGCCCCACATTGTGTCCATTTTCAAGAGCCACCTTGGCTCCCCTGTCTGCCACAACACTGGACATTTGTTCTTTTAGCTTCCTGGCATTCAAACCACATTTTTTTTATTGACTCAAGCTGCCCCACCCTCAATGTACATGGTTCTGATGGGACTAACTCCACTTCCCAGCTCCCGGGTGTTACATGACCCTGGCTGGTCCATGGGAACCTGACATCCCTTTGGCCATAATGATTGTCCCATGAATGAGCGTGTGACCCAGCCTGACAGCTCAGAGGTCATTCCTGGATTTTGTAGGAAACATTATGAAAGAAAAGTTTTGTTTTGGTGGATTTTTTTCCCATAAGTTACTGGGGGTACAGGTGGTACTTGGTTACATGAGTTAAGTTCTTTAGTGGTGATTTGTGAGATTTTAGTGCACCCATCAACCAAGTAGTATACACTGCACCATATCTGTAGTCTTTTATCCCTCCCCTCTCACTCTTATCCCCAGGTTCCCAAAGTCAATTGTATCATTCTTATGTCTTTGTGTCCTCATAGCTTAGCTCCCACATATCAGTGAGAACATATGATGTTTAGTTTTTCATTCCTGTGTTACTTCACTTAGAATAACAGTCTCCAATCTCATCCAGCTCCCTGCAAATGTCGTTAATTCATTCATTTTTATGACTGAGTAGTATTCCATCATGTATATACCACAGTTTCTTTATCCACTCGTTGATTGATGGGCATTTGGGTTGGTTCCACGATTTTGCAATTGTGGATTGTGCTGCTATAAACATACGTGTACAAGTTTCATTTTCAAATAATGACTTCTTTTCCTCTAGGTAGATATTCAGTAGTGGGATTGCTGGATCAAGTGGTAGTTCTGCTTTTGTTCTTTAAGGAATCTCCACAGTGTTTCCATAGTGGCTGCACTAGTTTACATTCCCACCAGCAGTGTAGAAGTGTTCCCTGATCACCACATCCACGCCAACATCTAGTAGTTTTTGAGGAGGATTTTTTCTTTGAGACAGGATTTTGCTCTGTCACCCAGGCTGGAGTGCAGTGACACAAAATCTGCTCACTGCAAACTCCACCTCCCAGGGTCCAATGATCCTCCCACCTCAGCCTCCCAAGTGGCTGGTACTACAAGCGCATGTTACCATGCCCAGCTAATTTTTGTATTTTTTATAGAGACTGGGTTTTGCCATGTTGCCCAGGCTGGTCTCGAACTCCTGGCCTCAAGCGATCCACCTACCTCGGCCTTCCAAAGTGCTGAGATTAGAGGCATGAGCCATCTCGCCCTACCAGAAAAGTTCTTAAGGATGATGTCCACCTGGAGTATGGGGCTGCCTGCAGGTGATGGCCAGTGCTGAAGAAAGCACTCAGTCAAGAGACAGAGTGCAGAGCCCAATGGCCTTACCTTGGCCATGGATGTCAACATCCCTGAAGCTGCATCTTCCCCCTATCTTCAGTTACAGGAACCAAGTCCCTTTTTTCTCTTGCTTCATCTATTTTTGATTGATTTTCTGTCACTTGCAGCTCACACAATACTGAATATACTTCCTGTCTCACATTTAGACACTTCCTTTCCATTCTGAGAACCCTGCCTGCAGGTTTCTTTCTGCTTGCTACTCACCTCCTGCTTTCTTTTCCTCTACTTTGGGATATGTATTTTCCTCCTTTGGAAGCACAAGTGCCTCAGTAGCCACACATCCCCAAAATGCCTTCCTCTGCTCATGGCAGTCTGCTCTTCCTCCCTTCTGCCTTCCTGCCTCCCTATCTATATGCCCATCCTTCAATATGCGGTTTGATCTTCTCTTAATCTTTAAGGTCCTCCTGATCACTGTGGCCTCCTCAGATCTTTCTCTCCCCCTAACTTCCCTCCATAGATGGTCAAGAGTACAGAAGTTGGAGCTGGCTTGCCTTGGTTTAAATCTCAGCTCCACCACTTACCATTTGGGTGATCTTGGGCAAACTCCTTGCCTTCTCTACATTTCAGTATTACTTTCTGCAAAATAGAGATAAGATAGTATCTGGTGAAGTAAGCTAGGCACTTAGAACATTGTCAACCTTATTGTCCAAATTCTTTCTGAATCCTACCAGAAAAGAAAACAAAAAGATACCCAAGTTAGGTCATTTGAACAGAGTATAGTAAAGGAATATCAGGACACAACAAAGCATAATGTTGTGCAGCAGGATTAGGAACAGCAAGGAGACGTCCCACCCTGAGGTCTGAAGAAGCAAAGACAAAGGATGCTCTGACCCAGAGAGATTGCTCTGTGAAGTGCACAGCTAGAGGGGAGCTCTGGCTTTTAGACAAAAGACACAGCCAGCCCACAGTAACCCTGCAGAGAGTAAGTGCTCGGGGAAATGAAGAATATGTTCTCAGATGCGATTTTCTTGTTCCTGTCTGCTCTGTTGGAACTCCCCATTGGCCAACCCCAACCAGAAGCCAGAGACCAAGGGTGCCATTGATGGTTCATGCTGTCAGCCTCCTGGTCATTGAGCAGGATAGGGGAGGGTAGGAGTGTTCTGGAGAAGATATCTAGAACTGAAGTATGAGTTGTTGTTATCCTTTGTCCTATATTCTGAACGCCTCATGCATAGACTTTCTGACCACACCACTTTCCTTTGTATAGATTGCGAGCCCCTGAAAGGAACAATAAAGACCCAGTGTCTGAGGTTACAAACTGGAGACTCTAGGGTCACAGCATTTGAATGCATCTTACTTGGGCCATGTTGCCTTGTTTTAAAAGTTGGAATTACTCATCAGTATTCAAAACATAAGAGATTATGCATAAAAATACAGATTTGTGGCATTTCCTGTGAGACCACTCAGACAGCTGTGAGCCCACCTTCTTCCTTGACAACATCTGCTGTTGCTTCAGACATGGCACATGCTCTCCAGAGTCCCACAGCTCTAACCTGGCTGCCTGTCCTCATCCACACTCCCCTCACAGCCCCGTAGAAACTTGAGTTTGGGACATCTGCCTATTCCTTAAAAATGCTTAAAACTCAGTAGGTACCTAGCAAGCTAATGATATACCTATGAGGGTTATAATGTTACTACTAAACACTAAATCAGCTGATATTTTTGGCAGGGAAGAATAATTAGCAAATTCATTTGTTATGCTTTTCTGTGCACCAATATTTTCAAAGATAATTGCTTATTCAGTTACGGTCCTTTGCCTTGATCGAGGGTATTACCATAAGAAATTAGCTGATGTATATTCTGTTTTATCGGTGCATCCTTTTAACAGATAGAACATGAGAAGCCATCACAGGCAGGGGCATCCAAGGGCAGGCTCTGGATGCAAACTTCCAGCCAGGGGTTTCCAGAAAAAAGACCCATCCCTCTGCAGGTGCCCCCAAGCCCATTCTCTCCCAAGGATGCCTCCACTTGACATTTCTCCCTCTCTCCTGAATCATCAATTTCTCCCTGTTTATTATCAAGAAAATATGTTTTAGTATCCTGTTATGGACTGAAAATGGGTCTCCCCTCCAAATACATTATGTTAAAGTACTACCCTTCAGGACTTCAGAATGTGACTGTATTTGGACATAGGGACTTTAATGAGGTAATTAAACTTAAATGAGGTCATACTGGCATGCCCCAATCCAATATGCTTGGTGTCTTTGTAAGAAGAGATCAAGATGCAGACACACACAGAGGGAAGGCTTTGCAAAGACACAGGGACAAGGCCATCTACAAGCCAAGGAGAGAGGCCTCACAGGAAAGAAACACTGATGGCACCTTGATCTTGAAGTTCCAGTCTCCAGAATTGGAGAAAATACATTTCTGTTGTTCAAATCACCCAGTCTGTATTAGTCCATTTTCATACTGCTGTAAAGAAATACCCAAGACTGAATAATTTATAAAGGAAAAGATGTTTAGTGGACTCACAGTTCCACATGGCTGGGGAGGCCTCACAATCATGGAGGGCGAATGAGGAGCAAAGGCATGTCTTACATGGCAGCAGGCAAGAGAGCGTGTGCAGGGAAATGAATTGCCCTTTATACCATCAGATCTCATGAGACTTATTCACTATCACAAGAAGAGCACAGGGAAACCCACCCCCATGATTCAGTTACTTCCCACCAGGTCCCTCCCATGACACATGAGGATTATGGGAGCTACAATTCAAGATGAGATTTGGGTGGAGACGCAGCCAAATCGCATCACAATCTATGGTATTTGTTATGGTAGCCCTAGCAAACTAATAAACAGTCCTTTTTAAAAAAATCTCCCTTAGAACCCTTTTACACTACTGGTGGGAATATAAGTTAGTACAACCACTGTGGAAAACAGTGGGAGATTCCTTAAAGAACTAAAAGTAGACCTACCATTTGATCCAGCAATCCCACTCTTGGGTATCCACCAAAAGGAAAAGAAGGCATTATAAGAAAAAGATGCATGCACATGCATGTTTATAATAGCACATTTTGCAATTGCAAAGATATGGAACTAACCTCAGTGCCCATCAACCAAGTGGATAAAGAAAATGTGGTGTATATACACCATGGAATACTATTCAGCCATAAAAACGAATGACACAATGTCTTTTCCAGCAACTTGGATGGAGCTGGAGGCCATTATTCTAAGTGAAATAGCTCAGAAATGGAAAACCAAATATCATATGTTCTCTCTTTATAAGTGGGAGTTAAGCTGTGAGGATGCAAAAGCTAAGAATGATTTAATGAACTCTGGGAACTCACAGGGAAAGGTTGAGAGTGGAGTGAGAGACAAAGACTATATATTGGGTATGGTGTATACTTCTCCAGTGAAAGTGCACTAAAATATCAGAAATCACTACTAAAGAACTTATCCATGTAACCAAACACCACCTGTACCCTAAAAAACTGTTGAAATTTTAAAAATAAAAATTAAATCTCCTTAGATCCCTCCTTCTTTGAGCTACAGCCATTTTCCTGTGAACATTTTAAAACAAGCTTCTAGTCACTGTTCAGCTTTCGTGTTCTCCTCTGTGCAGTCTGGGCTAATTGTCACCCCAGCCACTTGATTGAAGTCACCCTTTTCATGGCCACCGATGCTGTCCAGGGTGCTGAAGGAAGCGGTTGCTCCTCTTTGCTCATTTCACCCCACCTTTCAGGGGTATATAATCCAGTGGTTCCTCCCTTGTCTGTCAGACATATGATGTTCTCTCAGTTTCTGTATCACCCTAATCTCTTGCTGTTTCCTCTCCTGCCTCAAGGACTACTTCCTGGTCTCCTTGGCTATCTCTTCTCAACCCCCCAAATTTAGAGTGTCCTAGGCCTCTGTGGTAGACTCTCTCCTCTTTCATTTCTAAGCTTTAACTCCCAAATGTTATCTCCAGCACAAACTTTCCCATGACTTTCAGACTCATTTCAGGCTCAACTGCCTATCTGATAGTTCCTTGAGGATGTCTAATGGTCTAATACGTCTCAAACTTAACATAGCCAAATGAAAACACTTGGTTCCAGTTCTTCCCAATTTGGCCCTTTCCCTCGTCTTTCCCATCTCAGTAAATTGCACCAACCTCAGCCCCATTGCTCAAGTCAAATTACAAGAAGTCAACTTGAACTCTTCTCTGATCCCTCACACCCAAATGTCACATTAGCTTTTCTCCTAAATAATGTGACTTTTCAAGTCACATTAGCTTTTCTCCTAAAATGGTTCCCAAATCTATCCACTTCCCCACTCCCTATCTTCACAACTGCCAATTTAGTCCATATGACCTCCATTTTACACCTGGGCCATTGCAAGAGCCTCCTACCTGGCTCCCAGCTCCATCCCTGACTCTAATTACCATCTGTTCTCCTTAAATATGTAAAACTTATTATGCACTTTCATGCTTAAACCTGCCACTAAGATTAAAAACACACTCCCATTACTACAGGGAAGAGACGGTCTGGATCCTGCCTTCCTTTCCAACCTCCTCGGCACTTCACTATGCTCTAACCCTGATCATTTTTTTTTCCCCCTAACATACCAAGTTTATTTATACTTTAGGGATTTTGCAGTCACCAGTGGGTTCCTCCCTTGCCTGGAACAAGTTCTCCCAGGTTTGCACGTGCCTGGTTCTTCTTTAGGCAACAGCTCAGATGTCACTCAGGCAAGGATGCTGACCATTACCGGAGGAGCTTCCAATAGTCACCATGTGGATACTGCTGATGCTCAGCCTAGATCCTCCTGCAGTGAGTGTTGGCTGTTAAGGGCACACAGCTGCCCACTTTCTCTGGAAAATGACCCTCAATGTTCAGGAGCCACCTAACCATGAAGGAAATGGCTTACTGAGGGCGGCTGAAAGATGATAATTAGATAAGAGGGCCTGGGGTGTCTACAACCCTGCTGTGTGGTTAAAGCTCCCGAAGCCCTAATGCTCAGCCATGGCTAGAGTCTACCCGAGACACATCCTGGCTTACCTCATTATCTCACCTCCTTATAATTGTTCCCTCAATGACTCATGCGCACCCAAATCCCCATCTCAGACCAGGCTTATGGGAAACTGGACTAAAGACACACATCACCCAACTTGTCTTTTTGTTTATTTTGCAGCATGTATTATTATTTGAATTCATTTAGTAGACTTATTTGCTTGCTTATTTGCAGTCCTCTTATCTCACTATAAGTTCTTAAAGGCACATGATCCATGTCCAGGGTCCTTCAAGCCTAGCACCGTGCTCGGTACACAGTGAGTGCCCAGTGATATCACAGGAGAAAACGGAAGAATGAACAGAAGAATGCATGCAAAGCAAGCCACACATATTACGTGACTGACTAGCAAAATGCCTGTCTTTTGGCACAAAGGTAAAAGTGAACACATGGCCTGGGTCGTTACCCTTCCCTTCACAGATGTCAATTTGAATTAATTTAGGACAGTCACATAACTTCACCACTCAAAAGATATTTCTCCCAATGGGTGTTCATAAGCCAATGTATATTATGAGTGATTTATTTCTCAATTTGAGGGTAAGCAACTTTTAGGCATAGACTGGAACACTTCTATTTTTGCAGAAAAGATAAAAAATAGTGTCATTCCACAAATATGTGTGCTTGATGCTCCAATTACTATTGATAATGATTATAATAATAATTATCTTTGCTAGCATGTTCTATGCCTTATATATTTATATATGTGCATAGATTATCTTCTTTAATCCTTGAAACAACCCTGTAAATGAAGTGGGAACTAGCCCATTTACAAATGAGGGTAATGAAGTTCAGGGCATTTAAATGACTTGCTCAAGATCAGCCAGCCGGAAAGGATTAGAGTAAAATAATTCCAGCACATGCATCTAGTTTTATGAGCAAACGGGTCCTGTTTAGACAGAAGATGGTGGGATTGTGCATCCCTCTTTTAATTGTTGCATCAGTTTAGTTGCAAGAGATAGATAACCTAACCCAAAATGGCTTGAGCAAGAAAGGCTTCTGTGATTCTACATCTCATGTAAATTAACATGCAGTGGTACTGTCCAGGAAGCCTCTGACATCAGGTGTTGCTGGACCCAGGAGCTCAAGCAGTCACTAGGGTCTGCTTTTCTCCATTTCTCAGTTATCTCCATGCCCAGACAGCATCTCCATATGTGGTATTGGGATGCCTGCTGTAGGACAAGCTCACACCCTCCTAGACTCACTGCAGTGGCATTTCCTGGAAGCCCTAGTGAAATTCTTGTGTTTCCCTACATCTGTGTGGGTAGCATATCCACCCCCAGATCCCCCCTGCATCCAGAAGAATGCAAAGCCCTGACTGGCCAGGCCTGAGTCACACACTCACACTTGGACTAGACTGAGAAGGGAAGGGGCGTAATTCCTCAGGTGAAAATCCAGGTGTCCTGAGCAGGAGAAAGGCAAATCATTGTCAAAACCAGGGGATGGGCTGGGCGCGGTGGCTCACGCCTGTAATCCCAGCACTTTGGGAGGCCAAGGCGGGCGGATCATGAGGTCAGGAGATAGAGACCATTCTGGCTAACACTATGAAACCCCATCTCTACTAAAAACACAAAAAGAAATAAGCCAGGTGTGGGGGTGGGCACCTGTAGTCC
Organism: Theropithecus gelada; assembly: GCF_003255815.1. Taxonomy (NCBI): domain Eukaryota; kingdom Metazoa; phylum Chordata; class Mammalia; order Primates; family Cercopithecidae; genus Theropithecus; species Theropithecus gelada. The sequence continues at coordinate 88,394,701 of NC_037679.1, read as the reverse complement.
CAGCTACTCGGGAGGCTGAGGCAGGAGAATGGCATGAACCCAGGAGACGGAACTTGCAGTGAGCTGAGATCGTGCCACTGTACTCCAGCCTGGGCGACAGAGCGAGACTCCATCTCAAAAAAAACAAAAAAAAAAACAGGAGATGCCCATAAGAATGCATCCTACCTCCATGGTCAGTTGACTAGTCTGCCACTGGCCAGCTCAGTTTACCTTGAGTTCATTTCTCTGGGAAAGACCCTTCTTCTCAGACACCCATGGTCTGTTGTGTGTGGAATAATACACCTCACTTGGATAGGCCAGGGGAATTCTGATGCCATGCGTCCCACCATAGCTCTCTGACCAGATGCTAAAATATCAGAGTGGGCTCCAGAAGAATCTGCTCAACAAATTGCTTTTTTATGGTACCTGGGATCTCGATAAGGCTCAAAGCTAAAATTCCTGTTGAGAATTAAACAATAAAAATAGGCTGGTTGTGGTGACTCATGCCTGCAATCCCAGCACTTTGGGAAGTCAAGGCAGGTGAATCACCTGAGGTCAGGATCCTGTTTGAGACCAGCTGGGCCAACATGGTGAAACTCTGTCTCTATTAAAAATACAAAAATTAGCTAGGCATGATGGCACATGCCTGTAATTCCAGCACTTTGGGAGGCCAAGGCAAGAGGATCACCTGAGGTCAGGAGTTCAAGACCAGCCTAGCCAATATCACGAAACCCCGTCTCTACTAAAAATACAAAAATTACCTCGGTGTGGTGGCTAGGTGAACCTGTAATCCCAGCTACATGGGAGACTGAGGCAGGAAAATCGCTTGAACGCTGGGAGGCAGAGGTTGCAATGAGCCAAGATTGTGCCACTACACTCCAGCATGGGCAACAGAGCAGGACTCTGTCTCTAAATAAATAAATAAATAAATAAACAAACAAACAAACAAATAAAAGGATTTTACTCTGGATACCCAGAATCAGCTACAGCTATGTCACACGGCAACCTTACCTAGACAACACAACTGTCACCCAGGTGCCTGCCACCTCATTCCTCCACTGCATGTCCTCTGCTCCCTTCTTGTCTGTGCATCCTTTAGGAGGGCAAGACAGATGGTGAGCAAACTAACAAATGGACATGATGATTGCAGATAGTATAATTGTATGTACTAAGAGGCCAAGGCAGGAGAATCGCTTGAACCCCAGAGGCGGAGGTTGCAGTGAGCTGAGATTGCACCACTGCACTCCAGTCTGAGACAGAGTGAGACTCTGTCTCAATCAATCCATCAATAGTACAAGTCAAGCCCCTGACATGTTTTGTTTGAAACCCACACCCATCCCTCTCCTTATGGAATAGCACTCCTTCCTTTCCTTCACCAGCCATGTGGCTTGGTGGTATTAACTCTCTCCCCCCTGCAGAGGTGGTCCTGCACTGATTAAAGCCACTCCACCCTCCGCAAGGGCATAGCAACTGATTCCTGAATAGTGTTTACCTCAGTCATAGTCAGTGAGAGAGAAGGAGATATCTCCTGATGCTTCTGTAAAAGAGACCCCTCTTCCTCTATTTTTCCCCCTCTCCAAGTGTGTTGTTTGAAAATGTAGAATCTGGAAATGCTGTGGCTGTTTTACTGTCAAGAGTGCTGAGGGCTGAATCCGTAGAACAGAGATGGGATGGGTTTAGGGGGTGCAGTGAGGGACAGGTGGAGGTTGAGGACACATAAAGTCATAAGATTGCCAGATATAAACACAGATAAACGAAAAATATTTTATGCACCATGAAAAATGTCCCATGTAATTTTAGAACATAATTGCATTAAAATTATTTATTCATCTGAAATTCAATTGGGCATCTTATATTTTTATTTGCTGAATTTGCAACTCTATAAAGCTGACACTGTAGAAAGCACAGTTATGAGAGGAAGAGAAATCAGATTCCTACTGAGGCACCAGCTTCAGCCACTGGGTCAAACCTTGCCTGAACACATCAGTAAAAGGAAATAATAAGCTCTCTTGTTGGTTTAAGCTTGAGCTGGATGTTCTGGGTCTTGCCCCAAAAAGAGTAGGACTTGGTCAAGTTATTTAATCCCTCTAAGGGATGTATTAGTCCATTCTCACACTGCCATAAAGAAATGGCTGAGGCTGCATAATTTATAAAGAAAAGAGATTTAATTGGCTCACACTTCTGCAGGCTTTACAGGAAGCATAGTGGCTTCTGTTTCTGGGGAGACCCCAGGAAACTTACAATCATGCAATCATGGTGGAAGGTGAAGGGGGACCAGACACGTCTCACATGGCTGGAGCAGGAGGGAGAGAGAGCGGGGGAGCTGCCACACACTTTTAAACAACCAGATTTTGTGAGAACTCTGTCATGAGAACAGCACCAAAGGGATGGTGCTAAACTGTTTGTGAAGGATCCACCCCCACAATCCAATCACCTCCCACCAGACTCTATCTCCAACTCTGGGGATTACAATTAAACATGAGATTTGGTTGGGGACACAGATCCAAATCATACCACCTAACTACTGCATATGGACAGCCTAGGGTGAGAGATGAAAATTCAAGACCAGGAAGACTGGAATGCAACCTGGCTAACATCTGTAAAGAAATATCATATGAATCAGAAGAGGATGAGGCTATGGGGGGAAATGAGAAAGGAGAAACAAAGAAGTGTGCCTTGGCAGTGCCTGTGCTGGATGTGGGCAGAAGAGCCCAGTCTCCATGACAGATGGGACCCTCTTAGGAGAAGCAAATCCCCTAACATTCACTGAGTCCTAGCATGTCCCAAAGCACTGTGTTAAGCTCTTTACAGACATAATCTCATTTAATACTCTCCCAAATCTATAATTTAGATACTCATATTTATCCCCATTTGATTACTGAGGGATCTAAGGCTTAGAGGGATTAAATAACTTGACCAAGTCCTACTAAGTGACAGAGCTGGGATTGAACCATGGCACTTGACCCTTTTGCTTAACCACTCTGCAATTCTCAAGGATGCCAGGAAGCACAGACACCATTTTATAAATCCTTTTTAATTTTTGTATGGATATATAATGGTTGCACATATTTGGGGGTGCATATGATATATTGATACCAGTTTACAATGTGTAATGATCAAATCGGGGTAATCGGGATGTCCATCACTTCAAACATTTATGTTTTCTTTGTTCTGGGAACACTACAAATCTTTTCTCCTATTTTGATTCCGACGTATTCTTTCAATTTTCTGATTTTTTTGGTTGCCCATAACTCCCCGAATGGGGAGAAAGCCCTGGCTAGGGGATACGTGTATTCAGGCATCTTGGGCCCGGCATCTCCCACAGTAAATTAAACATTGGTCATATCAATGCACCAAGTCCCTTTTGCTTTATCCAAGGAAGTCAGCATCCCTACACCTGGTCACTTCTGAATCAGAAAGGTTTCCTTTTTCCTTTTGGGCTTTTACATTGTTCACTGTCTTCCAGTTCTTTTCAGATAGCTTTTTAGATTCAAATGGATTTGGTAGGAAGTTAATTTTTTGCTACCGTGTCTGTATTTCTCCCCATGTTAATTCCCGTGGAAGGACTCACCAGACCCAGTCTCCCCTGGAAGTGCATCCACTGAGTTAGGTATATTTAAGTTTACATGAGAGTAGGTCCCTCCCCAAGCCACAAAAAGAAAAGAAAAGAAAAGAAAAAGGCAGCCCCCAGATAGCACCAGAAGTGATCCAACTGAACCTATGCTTCTTTTGCAAGATGCTGAGTTCAGTTGAGACATGGAGGAGAAAACTCACTGCTGGCTGGTAGACCTAAGGTATCCCCTTTGCTCAAAGTCAGAAATAGTAGATGTAAAGCCCAGTGGACAGACACAGTTGATCAAGAAATATTTATTTATTTGTTTTTCTGTAACTCAGTTACTTTTCCAAGACGCTGTTTTCTATGGGTTGGCCAGAAATTAACCTCAGCCTCTTTGTGTTTGCTTCTGAGGTCATGTAAAAGGTTATAGTGAATGAGCTCAGAGTGCTCAGGCTTTGGGTCGGGTGGGTGCATCTAGTCCTCAAATTGTCTGCCATTTAGCTACTGGATAACCACTGTCTCAGTCATCTTGGCCACGTGATTCAGAGGCTTTCTGGTAGTTTCTAGGCAATACTGAGGAATGTAGAATCTTTCTAAGAGACAATTCTGGGTCTTATTTTCCTGGCTTCACCACCAGCTAGTGCTCTGGATTCTTGCTGCTTCCCACTCAGGAAGAAGCTTCACCAGGAACCTGGAGGAGCAAAACTCATCTTCTCTCTTTTATTATCCAACACCCAAGGAAATTGCTCCTCCACCTCAGGTGGGAGGAACAAAGCCTACACCCAATCCTCTGCTTCTAGACAAAACATTTTGCTCACGCCCTATATGACTTCTCCTTCTTTATTGGGCTGAGGTGGTGTGTCTATGTCCCAGCTCCATCTTTTGGTTTTGTTTTAAACAATCCTACATTTCTAAGGTTTTGTGAATTTGAAATATAAAAGCCAGAAAGGGTCTTAACTACTCGTGTAGATCCAGATACATAAATTATTATTGAACATGTGTATGATTTGAATATATATTGTTTTGCTAGGCTAAACCAAACTGCTGTAACAAGTAAGTCCCAAACTGCAATGTCTCAAACACAATAGGGGTTTATTTTTCATAAAAATGTGAGGTGGGTGTTCCAGTTACCAAGGAACTCCCCTCCACAGGGTGATTCAAGAGCCTAGGTTCCTTCCACCTTGTGGTTCTGCCTTCCCACAATTTCTCATTGTTGCCTGATGATCAAGGGGTCACTGCATCCAAGATCCAACTAGCAGAAGTAGAAAAAGAACATGGAGTAGACACACTTGCTCTCTGAAAGGCCCTGGTCCTGAAATAGGACACATTATTTCCTCCTATTCCATACTTAGACACATGACTACACCCCACCACAAAGGAAGCTGGGAAATGTAGTCCAACTTTGTGACCTGAAAGAAGAGGAGCATGGAGTTGAAAGCCATACATTGTCAAAAACACCAACTTAAATACTCATGCTACATGCAGCTTCTCTACCCTATTTAGTCTTCAAAAAGTAACAAATTTGAACAAGCTTTAAAGTTTAAGTGCTTAGTATAAAATGGAATGCAGAAATGCCTGCAGGCAAGCAGGAACACTTTAGAGTTTTTTATCTATCCTTCCTTTGGGCAAGGGATATGATAGTTAACTCAAAGCAGAAGAAGAGTTTCAATGACCAAGGGTCTCCATAACAGCTTCTCTTTTCTCTCTTCTTTTTTTTTTTTTTTTTTTTTTTTTTGAGATGGTGTCTTGCTCTGTCACCAGGCTGAAGTGCAATGGCATGAACTTGGCTCACTGCAACTTCTGCCTCTCGGATTCAAGTGATTCTCCTACCTCAGCCTCCTGAGTAGTTGAGATTACAGGTGCACGCCATCATGCCTGGCTAATTTTTTGTATTTTAGTAGAGATGGGGTTTCACAGGCTGGTCTCAAACTCCTGAGCTCAGGCAATCCACCCGTCTTGGCCTCCCAAAGTGCTAGGATTACAGGCGTGAGCCACCGCACCTGGCTCTCTCTTCTTTAGTCTTGCTCAGTGTTTCCAAATTTTAGCATGCGTGATGATTGCTGTGCAAGGCTGCACAGTGAACCATGCAAAATAAAATGTATGGGCAGCTAAGCACATCTTCAAAATGAATTTTGATTATACACAATACCGCCTTACGCACCTGCTGACATAAACTACCTCTATGTAAAACATTATTCCTCTGCACAAGGAAATCCTGGGCATGGAAATAGTATGATTTGGTATCTCACTACATTCTCTCATTTCATGAGCATGGACAGGTGAGAATTACCCCAAAAGACCAGAGCCAGACTCCAGTGGGGCTCATGTTCTTGTCTTTGGAGGGCTTGGTCATCCTCCCCAGACTCAGCCACTGGAACAGTCCCATGAGTGTGGGCAGCTCTGTCATTAAATCACTTTGAATACACCCCTAGAGAAAAGAGTGAATCACGCATTGTATTAAGCATGAGTAGATGTTCTATCTAAGAGGAAGGGCAGTTGAAGTCCTCACAGCTCTTTATCCACCAGGCACAGGGGTGTTCTGGTTCATCCCAGAGCCTTGTCAGAGACATAGGAGGAACAGAGTTAGGAAGGACTGGCACTGTTGAGCAAATTGAAATGAGTGCTGGTCTCCATGCAATGTACACAAATAATAAATTGTTCTACTCTGTAGGTCATTCCAAAAGAAGAATTTCCAGGAATATCTTGAGCAATAAAATAGATAACTTTCTCTTTAATGGAAACAGTGATAACTTTGAAGGACCTAGAATGTATCTGCATAAAATTGTGATACATACATTGTGATATCAGTCTCATTTTCTTAGCCATACGTCATTCATACATTCACTTATTCATTTAGTCATTCAACAAATATATGTTGAATTCCTACCAAGTACCAGTCTTCATAATAGTGCAGGTAGACAGTCAAGGGTCCTGCCCAGGGGGGATTTATTGATCTCCATGTCAGTCAGAGTTCTCAGTTGCAATAAAGATATTTACTTTGGCCGATGGAGACAGAAACAGAGTTTAATTGAAAAGGCACCGACTAGCTCACAGAATCGCTGTGAACATCTGAGAACCACATTTGGAAAAGGAACCATGGATCAGCCAGGGTCCCAGCAGGAAACAGACGGCACACTCAGGGTAATTTGAAGCAAGTTTAACATGAGTTTCAAAAAAACGTTAGCAGGGTGTGACAAGGGCAGGAACAGCAGGCCCTGCGACCTTACAGGGCAAGTGGAGAACGTCATTACCAGAATCCGGAGACCAGAGAGGGCCGCGTAGAGGAAGTGGGCGTACCCTGCTGAGACCTCCAATCAGAGGAGCGAGCCACCCAGACGAGACTCTGCAAGGAGGTAGGCTGGGTGCCAGATGCCCCAAATGGAGACATCAAGCAGACATCAATGCAGACACCGAGGGAAACCCTGCAAGAATGCAGGTGGGGTAGCAAATACCCCGATTACACCCTCCTCCTGCCCTCACATCTCCTCTGGCTCTTCTCATTGACTGAGCTCAACCAGAAGCCAACAGGGCAAAGGAATTCATGACTGTCGTCCATGCAAGTTACCACCCGGCCCAGCCAGCTGGGAGCTACCTAAGGGGCTAGTGATCGGAAAAGGGTAAATGGAGGAAGGCCAGCAGGGGCAGGGAAAAAAAGGCTGGTCATGGACATAAAGACAGGAATAGTAGACACTGTGGACTCCGAAAGGAGAGAGGGAGGGAGAGGAAAAAGGGCTGAAAATTTACCTAATTGGGTATAACATTCACTATTTGGGTTATGGGTTCTCTGGAAGCCCAGACATCACCATTACGGAAGTTACCCATGTAACAAACCTGCGTATGTTCCTGCTGAATCTAAAACCGTTTTTTAAAAAGGAGGCCAGGGTGGGCACAGTGGCTCACACCTGTAATCCCAGCACTTTGGGAGGCTGAGGTGGGTGGATCACTTGAGAATAGGAGTTCAACACCAGCCTGGCCAACATGGTGACACCTCATCTCTGCTAAAAGTACAAAAATTAGCCGGACGTGGTGGCGCGAGCCTGTAGTCCCAGCTACTCCCAAGGCTGAGGCAGGAGACTCACTTGAACCTGGGAGGTGGAGGTTGCAGTAAGCCGAGAATGCACCAGTGCACTCCAGCCTGGGTGACAGAGCAAGCCTCTGTCAATAAATAAATAAATGCATGGATTTTATTCTGGGTAGCCAGAATCAGCTACAGCGATGTCACACGTCAACCTTACCTAGACAACACAACTGTCACCCAGGTGCCCGCCGCCTCATTCCCTCACTGCGTGTCCTCTGCTCCCTTCTTGTCTGTGCATCCTTTAGGAGGGCAAGACAGATGGTGAGCAAACTAACAAATGGGCATGATGATTGCAGGTAGTATAATCGTATGTGCTAAAAAAGCATTCTTTAAGCAACTGCAGGGTGCCTGGACATGAAGGAGGATGGGAGCTCACGAAGTCAAGGGAGACTTGGAAGGCACATTAGGGTATGTGTAGGAAGTGCCAATTATAAACATGATTTTTAAAATTTACAATTCAGTGCCCATTCAATATTGTAAAACATTCCAAAGCATCTCCGCTGGCCCAGGCTCCTGGCAGGTCCTAAGCTGATTTCATTATCGCTTAATGAGCTGTATACAACATCCTGGGATCTTTAAGGATGAGTTCCTCCGATCACTGATATCATCTGAAAAGAAATTTTAAGTGCCACATTTTCTTTATCCGGTCTATCATTGATGGGCACTTAGGTCGATCCCATGTCTTTGGTGTTGTGAGCATATGCCTACGTGGGTCTTTATAATAGAATGATTTATATTTCTTTGAGTATATAAAGTGGTACATATACACGATGGAATACTATGCAGCCATAAAAAAGAACAAGACTATGTCCTTTTCAGGAACATGGGTAGAGCTGGAGGCCATTATCCTTAGCAAACTATTGCAGAAACAGAAAACCAAATACTGCATGTTTTCACTTATAAGTGGGAGCTAAATGATGACAACAGATGGGCACAGAGAGGGGAACAGCAAACACTAGGGTCTAACAGAGGGTGGAGGGCAGAGCAGGGGAGCAAATCGGGAAAAATAACTAATGGGTACTAGGCTTAATACCTGGGTGATGAAATAATCTGTACAACAAACCCCCATGACACAAGTCTACCTGTGTAACAAACCTGCACTTGTACCCCTGAACTCAAAAGTTAAAAAAAAAAAATTTAAGTGAGTACTCTAATAAAAAAAAATCAGCCCCTGTTTCAAAGTTTGTTATGTAGCAGTAAATAGCAATTGAGGGGATCTAGCAATTTCAGAAATTTCCATGCTACAGCACCAGGAGGTTATGCATTGGATTTGAAAGTTAATCCATTAGTGTTACCTTTATTTTACTTTTTGGATATTTTACTTGCAAAGAAGAATGACATCCCTATTTTAAGACTTTCTGCAGAGTCCTTTCATGAGAGTTCAGTTAATTAGTGTGGGATCAGCAGGTCATATTGAGTTTATTGTCATAAAGTTGATGGGGAAATCAGCCACCTATGACGTGGTTTCAGCATTAAGTGAACAAACGCTATTTTCTTCAGCAAACACTTCAGCAAATAAAGGTTCCTCAGAAGTCAGTCTTAAAATTCCAAGTTAAAATTAGTTAGAATTATTAAATATTCCAATCTATGTGAAAGCGCTTTGCTACTCTTTGTAGCAGACTTAGTTAATGATATCGAGGTAGAGAACAATGGTAGATTTGGCTTGAATTTTATGTTAAAGACATGCAAATATTCAATCAGTGCAACCTTACTTATCTATTAAGGTATAATTGCCATTTGGGAGCTTTGTTGCCTTCCAAGTACCCAAGTTTCCATTTTTTCAAGTTTCATTATTTAAAAAAAAAAAAAAATGCTCATTGAAGCTGGCAGCCTCCACCTTCAGCAATGCTTTTCTATCCAGGCAGAATTAAAAGCTATGGGGCACATCGTTTTCTGTTTCCTCACCAGCCACCTCCTCACCTGGACTTCAGATGGTGAGGGGGGCACCCCACTATTACCATTACGAAGGGAAAGGACAGCAGAGCCCTCACTGGGCTGAGAACCTGACTGTTCTCTCCACTCCGGAGAACACTGTGTCTCTCCTTTGTTCCACAATCGTGTGACTCTTGCCAGCATGATTTGTAGCAACATCTTGTCTCCTGTCTTTGTGAAGACAGAATGAAAAGCCACAGAACACTATTACAAGTGAGAAAGCTGCTGAGAATTTGGCTTTTATGATCATCCAAATGCTGGAAAAGTCATGTAGTTGCCAAATCCAGAGCATGACCTATTTCAATACCATTTCCCACGTTAGATAGACTGTCGTGTACTGAGAATCCCAAAAGCCAGAGAGGGACAAGTTAGGCGTTTGGTCTACTTGTCCCTTATAAATGGCACCATTTTGGAACCAGATCGTGACACTCGCCATGGCAAATGTGAGAACTGCCCACTCATGCTCCAAGGCCTGAAATGTAGAAAAACTCTATGAATCCCAACCCCAACGACTAACCCCAAATTTGAAGAGTTAAAAAGATATAAATTGATAGCAATTTGTGTACTTCCCAAAGAAAACCTGTACATTGACTCTCAGAATTTTAGCCTTAGCAATATCCCAATATCTACTTTGCAGAAAATAAAATCAGCTACTTAGAAGGCTTTTGAAACATCTTTTTGATTAAGGAGGAAGAAACATAACAAGAAAATCCATATTATAGCTGGTACAGTTTTCATACCTTTGATACCAGCTTAATGAACAGAAAAAAAAATGGTTGGATGAGTATGAGTATATAATTTATTGTGGACCTTAAAAAGGTCCTTCATTTCCAGTAAATGAACTCAACTAGCATATTGCTAAAGAATAATGCATTGGATATATAACTTTTTCCTGTTGCTACAGAAGATATGTCTGTCTTACGTATCAATCCTCTTGATACCATGTGCCTACTTTCTTTCTTTCTTTTTTTTTTTTTTTTTTTAAAATAGTCTTGCTCTATCACTCAGGCTAGAGGGCAGTCAGTGGTGTGATCTCAGCTCACTGCAATCTCTGCCTCCCAGGTTCAAGCGACTCTCCTGCCTCAGTCTCCCAAGTAGCTGGGATTATAGCTGGGATATAGCATGTGCCACTACATCCAGCTAATTTTTGTGTTTTTAGAAGAGACGGGTTTTCACCATGTTGGCCAGGTTGGTCTCGAACTCCTGACCTCAAGTGATCCGCCTGCCTCGGCCTCCCAAAGTGTTGGGATTACGGGTGTGAGCCACTGTGTCCAACCCCCAGGTGCATACTTTCATCTGTGACCTTGTTGAGTTATTATCCCATTCCTTCCCGTCAGGTTCAGCTTCGTTTTCCACCAGCTTTGGCCTCTTATGTGTAAAACCACAGGCGGCCATGGTGCTCATCCTTGGTGCTGTTAGGCCAGCATGCATCATTCTGCCTTTCTCTTCTCATGGGCACTCCTCCCTAGATTTTGAGTACTGCCTCTGTTTCCTCATTTTTAATTTTTATCTTCTATATACTCACAGTTGATGTTGGGTATGTGTAGAAGGAACAGGTTCTGTTCTTGTGACTCAAGACAGCAGCAATATTCAGTTTACAATCTGCACATGAGGATAACTTTTGATGGACCTGGCGACTGACTTTGTGATAGGAAAAATTCGAGTGCTTACAGGAGCCTGTGGATGCTGTGAAGTGGGCCGGGGTGGGAAGAGGGTCCAACATGACAAACCAGCAACTACGTCTTGTAGTTCGTGGGGCAGGTGGGGCGGCTACAGGCGGCTGTTCCTCTCAGGGCAGACAGACGACATTGTGCCAGAACTGTACCCAAGAGTGGCAGATTTTCTAGTTTTTCCATAAAAGCCAGAATTGTGTATTTTTATATGAAACATCTTTATTTATAGGCTGGCGACTAACTCTGTTTCTTTTAAAACACTAGGGTAACCAAACAAAACACATCTGCAGGCAGATCTGGTTTCCAGGATGTCCGTTGTCATGTTCTGCTTTGCATGCTGTGTGTTTTCTTCTTTCTCTACCATCTGATTTCCCACTCATTTTTAGCCACCACGGTGCTGGGGCCTGCCCTGTTGGCCACTCTCACTGCCTTTTACAAACACATCACAACCCCATAAATATAGGAAAAATGGAAGTTGGTAATGTCTCAGCTGGTATCAGAAATCTGCCGAGGGAGAGAGCGATCTTTATTCAGAAAAAAAAAAAAAGTTCTAATGTAATAAAAAGAATATTGGCTGCACACAGATGTTTATAGCCGCTTTATTCATAATTGCCAAAACTTGGAAGCAACCAAGATATCCCTTAATGGATGAAGAAATAAACTGTGGTACATACATACAATGGAATAATATTCAGCACTAAAAATAAATGAGCTATCAAGCCATGAAAATACATAGAAGACACTGAGAGTCATATTCCTAAGTGGAAGAAGCCAGTCTAAAGCTATGGCTACACACTATATCGATCCAAGAATATGACGTTCTGGAAAAGACAAAACTGTGGAGATAATAAAAACATCGGTAGTCATTTGGAGTTAGTGGGAGGGAGGGTGGGATAGGCGGAACACAAATTTTTACAGCGGTGAGACTGTTCTGTGGGATCCTATAATGATGGATACATGATACTATGCTTTGTGTGTATAGAACTATACACTACAAAGAGTGAACCTTAATATAAACTATGGACTCTAGTTATTAGTAATATATCAGGATTGATTTTTCTGAAAAATAAGTATTAATTAAAATAAAAGAATATTGGCTTAGAATTTGAAGCAAACTAAGCTCCTATTAAATTCTGTGAGCTTCATTGTCCTCATAAAAGAACACCAGGCCAGGCTTGGTGGCTCACACCTGTAATTCCAGCACTTTGGGAGGCAGAGGCTGGTGCATCACCTGAGGTCAGGAGTTTGAGAGCAGCCTGGCCAATATGCTGAAATCTCTACTAAAAATACAAAAATTAGCCAGGTGTGGTGGCCCACGCCTGTAATTACAGCTACTCGGAAGGCTGAGGCACAAGAATCACTTGAACCCAGGTAGTGGAGGTTGCAGCAAACTGAGATTGTGCCACTGCACTCCAGCCTGGACGATAGAGCAAGACTCTGTCTCAAAAACAAAACAAAATAAAACAAAACAATAACAACAAAAAACACCACCACCTAGTTGGATGGGTTTTGTGAGTGCTAAACACAAATACTCTCACAAGGCCTTTGCATGGGTGTTTACAATTTCTAACTTTTAACTTTCTAGCCATAGCGTAAGCGTCATCTATGCACCGTAGGAGCGAGAAGTTTGCTGAATGAACAAATGAATAAGTGTCCTTGTTCCTTTTTTTTTTTTTTTCTTTTTGAGACAGAATCTCACTCTGTCACCCAGGCTGGAGTGCAGTGGCGCGATCCCGGCTCACTGCAAGCTCCGCCTCCCAGGTTCACGCCATTCTCCTGCCTTAGCCTCTCGAGTAGCTGGGACTACAGGCACCCGCCACCACACCTGGCTAATTTGGGGTTTTTTGTTTGGTTGCTTGGTTTTGTGGTTTTGTTTTTTTTTTTTTTTTTGGTATTTTTAGTAGAGATGGGGTTTCACCATGTTAGCCAAGATGGTCTCCATCTCCTGACATTGTGATCTGCCCACCTCAGCCTCCCAGAGTGCTGGGATTACAGGCATGAGCCACTGCGCCCAGCCTAAGTGACCTTGTTCTTAAGAGACAGCTACTAAGTTGCTCCTTAGATTTTTATTTTCTGGCGTAATGAATGATTCCACCTCAAGTTTGCCCTCTTCACCTTTTCTCCTTTCTAATTCATTTGCTTGTCCCTTTCTAATTTCTCTACGTCTAACTCAAAACTCCTGAAGACATGTAAAATGTTTATCTTCTGTGGTCTGTGGCAAGCCACTTCCTTGGCTTCCTTAGTACACGAGTATTCTGGAATAATTCTTTTAATTGTTCGTGGCTCTTCATTTCCCTCACTGCTGTTCCAGTCCTTGGAACAGCATGACTACCATAGGAAGAATGACTATCAACATAGGACCCCCATCCAACATAGAACCCCTCAAAAATGCTTCCTCCCCCTGAGATTCCAGGTATATACCTAAGCCAGGTACCCACTTCATTTACCAAAGAAAATAAAATCAATAAAAATGAGAACATTTAAACAGTTAATTAAAATGCCAAGATGTAGCATTAATAGAAGTAATTATCTAAGATGTGTTCAATCAGTTGTTAACTAAACCAATAAAAAATTAATCAAGAATAATTTGCTACTTGATATTGACATTTTATATTTCTCATTCATGCTAAAGAAAATCCCATTAAAGAATCTAATTTACTTTGCATTAAATTCACCTTTACAAGAATTGAAATCAAATCTTTTCAGATGATAATAATGAAAGCAGCAAAATCATTGTGGAGATGAAGCCCTGTGTTAGGAAGGAAATAAGCCAAAGGCCAAACTCTTTCTAGTTGTTCTAATCTGGTTTGCAAAAACTATATTTGTTCAGTAGCTACATGCATATGTAAAGAATAGGACAAGGTTAAGCTGGACTCTGCACCCCCAGAACTTCTAACCTATACAAACAGATCCACAAATATCAAGTAATCATGCCACATATGCAAATGTATGCAAAGTATGCTTAGCCTGCAATTGCAGTATAGTAAAAATAATAATAATAATAATAGACTTGTTCATAAATCCAAGGTCTGATTCTCATGAATACAGACTTAAAAATCCTCGTGTAAAATAGAATCAGAAATACTACAAGGAATAACTGATGAAGTGAAAGTGTTTTCAATCACTACAAATCGAAGGGTCCGTTTGCTTACATTACATCTGATAAAGTACTTAATGATTGGTACTAAAGCTCATTTGTTTTTGACCTGAGAAGGCTAAAGTGTATGTGTGTGCACACGTGTGTGTATACACACGCGTTTGCTTTGCTTTGCCTTGTGTTGGAGAGCTAACTCCAACCATTGGTTTTTAACAGCATTATGAAGCTATGTCTAGACTTTGCAACAAAAATGGGATCCATTAGCAATGCCATAAACAGACAAGATATGGGAACAGGCAGCCCTCAGCCTGTACTTCCCGCCTCCGGCTTAGAAATACTGCCCCTCTTACTGGACTGAACCGTCCTCAAGCCTGGTGTTTTATTCACTTGTATGTTCTTATTTTCTAGCATTTTGGAAGAGCTCAATAACAGTTTAAATGATTAAAGAACTTATCAGTGGACTTCATTAGAAATAAAATCTCAGGGATAATTACTGAAAATAAGAAAAAATATTATGTAACTTCTTAAAATAGAAGAAGAAAAATTGAAGGAAGAGAGAAAAATTTCATCCGAAGGAAAACAAAACAGAGAAGAAATAAATTAAGCTTTAAAAGCCCAGGTAATTAGAAATCAAAAATAAATAATAAATTGAAAAGCACAAAAAATGAATTCAAATGTACAAGTGGTGATAACCCATGAAAAAGAAGTATACATTTAAAAGACCAGTGTTGTCAGGGAAAAATAACTGAAAAATAAGGACATAAAAATATTAAAAATAAAAGCTTGGAAAGTTATATACTATACTAATCAAATTCTAACCAAAAGAAAGTTGGTGTAAATATATAATTATCAAGAAAATCAGACTTTAAAGCAAAAAGTCTATGTAGACAAAAAAATGATCACTGGCTATCTATCCATATACTTGCATTCTGTGCACTCACTGTGTACATAAGTATTTAATCAAAAATAATATGCTTCTACAACTTTGCTCCTCTTCTTGGTTGAAAACAACTTTGTTAGACATAAGGAAGCCCATTGAATAATGGAGGGTTAAACTGTAGAACTTGTCAAGGAGAGAAGTTGTAAAACCCCATTCTTCTAAAACCCAAGAAACCTAAGATAACAGGGCCAAGGGCCATTTGTGGAATGGCATTATGGTTTAGGGACTCTAGTGTCTCAATGGAGACCCTTGAGAATACTTAGAATGGATGCCACTAAGTGCCCCTTGGCCGAATCCCTGGGGCCAGTTGCTTAATACTCAAGGGATTTTTCTCTCACACACACAAGAGCCCTCAGAATAGTACAATGATAGGGTCCAATCCATTTTTTTCTGTTGCTTAAATAAATTTTGTCTCCCTTTCATGCACTCATCTTATAATTATGGACACCTAATATGTGCCATCCATTCAGCAAATATTTTTGATCATCTACTCCTCTCCAAGCATTCTGTTAGAAACTGAAGACTACTGTTTTGTTATCAAAATGTAAACAAAACATGCATAGTCTATGCCCTTGTGAAGCACAGTATCTGGTAGGAAAGATAGATCTTAATCAAATAATTACAGAAATAAATACAAAATTTTATCTATGACAAGTGCTGTGAAGGAGAGATACAAAGCCAGAACTACCATTGTTGGAGTTGGCTTATTAAGAGAAGTCAGAGGACACTTCTCCAAGGAAGTGGTGCTTAATCAGAGATGTAAAGGGTGAATGGGAGGGAACCAGGGTAACGGGAGAGAGAGGGTGTTCTAGGCTGAGGAAACAGGATACGCAAAGAATCTGCAGTAGGAGAGGGTGTGCAGACACAGATCAGAAAGCAGGTCAGTGGGGCCAAAGAAGAGAGCAAGAAGAGTATTGTGCAGGTGTGTATGGATAAGAGCGAAACATATGTGTCGTTCAGGGTCTCATGGAATAATTTTGCCATTCCAAGGCAATCAGATTATTCGTTTTTTGCCATTGAGTTGTTTGAACTCCTTATAAATTTTTGTAATAAATCCCTTGTCAAATGTATACTTTGCAAATATTTTTCTCCCATTCTATGGATTGTCTCTTTACTTGTTGATTGGAAAATTATTTAAATTTGCTGTTTTGGAGTTTTTTTTTTTTTTGGAGGGAAAGGGCTAAAGCATGGTAAGGGCTTTTCTTGGCTGGAGTATAAAGAACAGATTATTGAATAAGATTTAGAGTTGGAAATGCCAATTAACGAGCTATTTATATCACCCAAACACAGGCAGGAGAAAATGGCAGATTGAACGAGGGAGTTTGTGGGTTGGGATGGACATGATGGATATGGAGGGAAAGGTGTGGACTAAACAAAGATTCAGAAGGCAGGATAAAGAGGATTCGGTGATGGATTGACAGGGAGATAGAGGGATGTCTAGAAGCCTCAGGCTATGGCTTCAACACCTGACTAGAAGGTGTTGTCTTCCTCTGAGACAGAAAACCTGAAGTGGACTAAGTTTGTGGTGGAAGAGCATCAGCTGAGGCGTGAGTATATTGAGCTCTCAGTGCCTTAGGAATTAGACATTAAGTGCGAATATGAACATGTTCCAGTGCCTCCACCTTGAAGAGTTCTGTCTTGGAAGACAATATCTTTACAAGGACAAGGATAACACAGGTGAATTTAACATTTAAAATCATAAAGCTTTTTATGATTTTTAAATCACAAAGAAATTATTCTGCATGCTGGTCTTAACAACCTTCTTCATTCTTCCTTTATATGATGTTATAGTTTGAAAACAATATATGGTCTAGATTGATACCTCCTCATTTGTGACAATTCTAACCTTCTTATTCATTCAGCAAAAATTTTCTAAGATTTTACTATATTCCAGCTACGTCAGCCTGAATTTAATAGAGCGTCTACTTAAGTATCATAATAATTGCCACTGTGGGGGGATATTCAAACTAGTTGTGTCAAACTGAAGACTATCATTGAACAAACTTATATGAGTAATAAATTGGAAAATGGAAAGTATCCAGTGGCATAAAAGTGAGGCAGAGAGTCATTTTATACATAAAGCAAATAAATATACACATACATTAAAAGGGCCCTGTAGGATACACAACGAAACTTTAACAGTGGCTCTATCTGAGTAGTGGGATTACTGCTCATTGCTGTTTTATTCTTTATGTTTGTATGTATTTTCCAAGTGTTCTACAATAAATCTGAGCCAACTTTTATCCCTAATGTTAGAAAATGGAAGTCCACCTATTTGGACTGGAAGGCAGACATCATTGATTGCAAAACTAACAGCCACTTCTCCATTTTCCTTGCAAAGAGAAGAACACTTTTGCTCAGACATTGAGAGTGAACATCTGGGCCCAGAACCAGGGAACTAAAATCAAAATTGTTCTACACCGAGTATATTGGCGTTCTAGGGCTGCCATTACAAATTTCACAAACTTGAATCGCTTGAAGCATTCTAAAGTATCCTCTGTCATTTCTCAAGGTAGAAGTATGAAATCAATGTGTTAACAGGACCATGCTCTGTCTCCTAAGACTCTAGGGGAAGGTCCTTTTTGCCTCTGCCTAACCTCCAGTGGTTGCCAGCAATCCTTGGCATTCCTTGGTGCCTAGATCCATGACTGCCTTCTCTGCCTCTGTGATCAGATGGCATTCTCTCTGTTTCCATGTCTATTCCCAAATCTCTCTCTTCTTATATGGACAGCAGTCATTAGATTAGGGTCTTAACTGGATTACATCTGCAAAGACCCTGTTTCCAAATAAGGTCCCACTCATAGGTACTGAGGGTTACAATTTGCACATACCTTTTGCGAGGACACTGGTCAGTCTTATTTCATCAACAAATGGTGTTGGAAAAACTGTATGTCTACACACAAAAGAATGAAGTTGGGCCATTACCTTATACCATCTACAAATTTAATGCAACATAGATTAAAGACCTAAACATAAAACCTCTCAAACTATAAAATACTTAGAAAGAAACATAAGGAAAAAGCTTTGTGACATTGGATTTGGCAAGGATTTCTTAAACACATAAAATTAACCATTATAGTGTTAATGTCTGTAATATATAAATAATTCCTCCAACTACAACTCAACCACAAAAAAAAATTAAAAATGAGCAAAGAAAATCAACAGACATTTCTCCAAAAAAGATGTTCACATGGGTAATAACAAGCATGTGAAGAGATGGTCAACATCCTTAATCATTGGGGAAAAGTAAATGAAAACCACAGTGAGATATTACTTCAAACCCACTGGGATAGTCACTGTCAAAAAAAAAAAAAAAAAGAAAGAAAATAACAAATGTTGATGAGGATGAGGAGAGATTGAGAGTCTTGTGCACTATTGGTGGAAATGTAACATGGTACTGCTTTTGTGGAAAACAGTATGACAATTCCTCAAACAATTAAACATAGAATAACCCTATGATCCAGAAGTTCCCCATCTGTATATATATATATATCCCAAAGAATTGACAGCAAGGTCACAAAGGGATATTTGTACACCCATGTTCATAGCAGCTTTATTCACTATAGCCAAGAGGTAGAATCAGCCCAAATGTCCATCAGTGGATGAACAGATGAGCAATATGTGATCTACAAATATAGTGGAATATTATTCAGCCTTAAAAATAAGTGAAACTTGAGGACATTTTTCTAAGTGAAATGAACTAGTCACAGAAAGATAAATACTGCATGATTCTACTTATATGAGGTACCTAGAGTAGGCAATTTTATAGAAACAAAAAGTGGAATGGTGGTTGCCAGGGGCTTGAGAGAAAAGGTAAAGGGAAGTTGGTGTTTAATGTGTGTAGAGTTTCAGTTTTGCAAGATGAAGTTCTAAAGATAGGTTGTACAACAATGTGAATATACTTATCATTATTGAACTATACACTTATGTGTATTTTATGTGTATTTTAAAATACACATAAAATACACTTTTATGTGTATTTTATCATAATTTAAAAATTGTTTTAAATAATAATTTAAAGTTTAGTTGGAAGTTGACTAAACTCAGATATCAAATACAGAAGATTTTAGTCTTAAAAACCTTCTATTGCATTGAATAAAAATGGCCACAAGTCTATGGCCGTCTTGCCTGTGTGCACCCATCCACCTGTAGTGCCCATTATCACCACCATCGGGAGGGCAAAACCCACAGATTTCACAGTGACTAGGACAGGGGAAGAGACAGACTTGATCTGGGGATGGTGGTGAAGATCAGGCCCTTTATCAGCCAGAAGTGACAAGCTCGTCTGAGATGGAGAGGCAAAACCCATCATCTTTCCCTGCTAAAAGTGAGAGCCTAGCAATCACCTTGACCTAACTCACATATTTAGAACACTCCGTTGAACCACATCAGGATGCACATTTTGGGGGAGAGTTGAAGCAATTATCCTGCCTCAGCCTCCCAAGTAGATGGAGTTACAGGTTCCTGCCACCATGCCCAGCTAATTTTTTAATTTTCTAGTAGAGACGGGGTTTCACCATGTTGATCAGGCTGGTCTCAAACTCCTTAACCCAAGTGATCCTCTCGCCTCAGCCTCCCAAAGTGCCGGGATTACAGGCGTGAACCACTGCACCCAGCCAGGATGCACATTTTTAAGTGTGCATAAAACATCAATCAAAGAATATCCTAGGCCATAAAACAGATACCAATACAGTTTTTAAAATTGCCGTCCTACAAAGTATAATATCAATGACATCAAAATTAAATTTAAGATCAGTAACAGAAAGAAATCTGAGAAATTTACATATGGAAATTAAACAGTAAATTTCTAAATATCCAATGAATTAGAGAGGAAATCCCAAAGGAAATTAGAAAATATCATAAACTAAATAAAATTTCAACACAATATATCTAAATTTATGGAATAAAGCAGAGCTCAGAAAGAAATTTATAGCATTATAAAAATTAACTCAATATCAATTTTTTTCATGCATTAAACTCTGCCCTGTGATTCTTCACACTTAGAAAACAGAGTATTGTATATGTATTGCATCAGGGAAGATAGGGCATGACAAAAAGACAAAAATAAGAATTCTTTAACTTTTGAGTTTCAAAAAATTGAAGAAGAGGTAACTACTACAAGAAAAGAAAACCACAAGTTAATATTCCTGACGAACCTAGATTCAAAAGTCCTCAAGAAAATACCAGCAAACTGTAGTCAATAGCATATTAAAAGGATAGTTCAACATAACCAAGTGGAGTTTACCCCTGGATGCAAGATGTTTCAACATATGCAAACCAATTAATGTGATACACCACATTAACAGAATGAAGAATAAAAATCACATGATCATCTCAGATGATGCAGCAAAAAAAAAAAAAAAATTGGAAAATTCAACACATTTTTGTGACAAAAACTCTTATCACAGTAAGTATAGAAGGAATTTACCTCAACATAATACAGGCTATATATGAAAAACTCACAACTAACATCATACTCAAGGGTGACAAGCTAAACACATTTCCTCTAAAATCAGGAACAAGACAAGAATGCCCACTCTCATCACACTAGTCAACATAGTACTGGAAGTCCTAGCTAGAGCAATGAAGTGATTTTTTTAAAAAACAAAAGGCATTCAAATTGAAAAGAAAAAAGTAAGCTTGTCTCTGCAAATGACATGACCTTATATATACACAACCCTAAAGACACCACAAAAAAACTGCTAGAACTAATTTAAAAATTTAGTAATGTGGCAAAATACGAAATTAACGTACAAAAACCAGTTTCATTTCTTTTTATTTGTTTGTTTGTTTGTTTTGAGATGGAGTCTCACTCCATTGCCCAGGCTGGAGTGCAGTGGTGTGATCATGGCTCACCTTAACCTCCGCCTCCCGGTTCAAGTGATTCTCCTGCCTCAGCCTCCCAAGTAGCTGGGATTACAGGTGCACGCCACCACACCTGGCTAATTTTTGTATTTTCAGTAGAGATAGGGTTTCACCATATTGGCCAGGCTGGTCTTGAACTCCTGACCTTGTGATCCAACTGCCTCAGCCTCCCAAAGCGCTGGGATTACAAGCGTGAGCCACCGTACCCAGCCCATACACCAATACTGAACTATTTGAAAAAGAAAGAAAACATTCCATTAGTTCTCTCTCTCTCTCTCTCTCTCTCTCACACACACACACACACACACACAAAATAGCATCATAATAAAATACTTTGGAATAAACTTAAGGAGTTGAAAAATCTGTACACTGAAAGCTACAACACATACGTGAGAGAAACTGAAGATGCTACAAATAAATAGAAAGATATTCCATGTTCATGGATTGAAATAATTAATATTGTTAAAATGTCCACATGACCAAAGCAATCTACAGATTCGATGCAATCCCCCTTGAAATTCCAATGGCATTTCTCACAGAAATTTTTTTTTAATTCTAAGATTTATATAAGATCACAAAAGACCCCAAAGAGCCAAACAATATTGTACTGAACAAAATGAAGAAGGTCAGAGGTGTCACACTACCTAACATTTGGCAGATTTTAAAAGTTACATAAACTTCCATATGACCCAGCGATTCTACCTTCAAAAAGAAATGAAGACATATGGCTACACAGAAATGCATAGGTTCAGTATTCAAATCAGCATTATTTATAATAGCCTAAATGAGACCGACTAAATGTCCATCAACTGATGAATGTGGAACCGAGTTGTGATATAACCACATAATAAAATATTATTCGGCAACAAAAATCAACCACTGATACCTAACAGCAAGGATTAATCTCAACATCATCATGCTAAGTGAAAGAAATAGTCACAAAAGGCTATATAATGTTTAATTATGCATATATGTAATTTCCAGAAAAATGCAAAGCTATAATAAAATAAAAACCCATTAGGAGTTGAGAGAAAGAATTACCCACAAAAGAGAATGAGTGAACTTTTTTGAGGTGATGCAATATTCTAAAACTGGGTTATAGTGATTGTTGTACAATTGCATGCATTTATTTTTATTTATTCTTATTTTATTAAAAGTGATCTCTTAGAAGAAGGAAAAAATGCATAAATTTAATAAAACTCACTGAACTGCAATTTATGAAAAATGAGTTTATTATAGGTAAACTATACCTGAATAAAGCAGTTATGAAATGCATAGCACAGCAGAGACTTGTGTGCTGTGGGAAAAAAACTCAATGTGGTAGTCTGCCCTCAAAGATAGAATGAGAGTAGCATAAATTCTAGTTTTAATTTGACTAGAATTTTTATTAAAGTTATGCAGGAAAGCTCACTGTGTCACTCCTAATGAAGTGTCTCAAATATGGCTTAAACACATTTAATGTACATCTAATGAGGTTCTTTGGCCAACTAATTATTGAACATGTTTAATGGAGTTTAACAATTGCATATAAGATGCTTAACTCTTTCTACATAGATCTACCCTTATCAAAATACTTTTAAGATAATGGATTTCACCCTCATAGATTGCCTTTGTGAATAAAAATCATTATATTCTCCCACAATAATAGTACTTACATTTCTATCTGTTATTAAAACCTATCAGATTAACATATATTAACCATTAGTATTGACATCCTGTGTGGATTTGTGATTCTGTGAGCTTACCATATTTTAAAGAGATTTAGACAAAACAGGGAATTTCATGCAATGTGCTTCATTTTTGTAAAAGCAGAAAAAATATACTGGTTTTGTGTTTGGGGCAGGTGAGAACAAGCCTGTAGGTCATTATAAATCAGATGTGGAGAAATGTAGCTTTTTCAAGGCACACACTTTCAAAGCCAAAGTCAAGCCTAGATTTATTTTCTTGAACACACAGAGTGGGCATTAACATAAATTCTCCTGGAACGGATGTAAAAAGATTAGTGATTTAACAGTTGCTACGGAGTCTACAATGAGACAGGATTGGGAATCCTTTACTTGCGCGTCAATTCTAAGAACTTTATTACAAGACAGATCATGTCTCTTCATAATAGCTTCTCGGGTTCCACATTTTCAAACCCCCCTCGGTTTGCAAATGACCAGCAGTGCATTCTCCATGCCTGTTCTCTCCTTTTAATTTCTATTCCTTAATTTCTTAGCATCCTTCCTGCATTGCATTAAAGCAGCTGTGGAATACATTTCTTATTTTCTCCTGCAGTCACTTTTATGAAGTTTTCTAAATGTCAACTTCTAAAGTCATATTTTGCCAGGGAGAATTTACATTTCAAAACCTATGTTTATGCACATATCTGACTCAATGAGTGAGAAAATGAAATAAGCTTTATAACCCTCATTAAAGATGTGGTTTGAAAGTCAGGATATGCTTTTACATGTGATGTGGTTTTCTTTCTCTTTTGCTAGGAACATCCTTTCCAAAAACTGGGTAGGTTGTGATTTTCTCAAAAAATACATACTTTACTTTTTTTACTGCATCCATTGACCCTTAAAAACAGAGAACCAATTGTGTAAAAAAAAAAATAATAATAATATCATCCATAGGCCAGGGTTAGCCGGGCGTGGTAGCATGCGCCTGTAGTCCCAGCTACTCGGGAGGCTGAGGCAGGAGAATCCCTTGAAACTGGAGGGCAGAAGTTGCAGTGAGCCGAGATCACACCACTGCACTCCAGCCTGGGCAATAAGAGTGAAACTGTGTCTCATAAATAAATACAATTTAAAAGTTAAAAAATAAAAGTCAATAATATCAGTTTGTGATTTCAACCTATGCTTCCATGTTACATTGACATAATTACCTTGTTCTTTTCAGACTTCCTCCAACAAAGCAGGAAGCATGTTTTATAGAATCAATCCTGCCCTCACCAAAAATACATCTTATCATGAGGCAGGATATAAGAGCTTCCAAAGCTGCTACAGCAGAACATCATTTTAAAAGGGTAAATGATCATTTGGGGGGCTTGAGGATAGGAAGGAAGAAAAACTCAGGGAAAGAAAAGAACCATTTTCTGAAACTGTGGTACCATTCATTCATTCATTCACTCACTCAAGAACTGTTGTGTGCAGGCGATGATAGCATATACTGTGATGAATTCAGCAGCTGCTGGGGACACACAGGGCCCCCACCCTCATGTATCTTGTAGTCTAAAACAGGAGATGGACAATTTTAAAAGTAATTTAAACAAAAGTAAACAAAATAAATATGCATGTACTTATATTAACATAAGCATAAGATAATTTCTAACTAGGGGCTGCAAAAATGAAAAAGGAGGCATCGTGGTGGGGATTGAATGGGGAGGTGACATGGTTTGGCTGTGCGTCCCCACCCAAACCTCATCTCGAATTGTAATCCCCATGTGTCAGAGGAGGGACCTGGCGGGAGGTGATTGGATCAGGGTCGGCGATTTCTCCCGTGCTGTTCTCGTGATAGTGAGGGAGTTCTCATGTGATCTGATGGCTTAAGTAAAACCTCTTTTGTTTGTAAATTACCTAGTCTTGGGTAGTATCTTTTTAGCAGTGGGAGAACAAACTAATACAGAATGTGATTGTGAGCTGGGGATCTGGGGCAAATAGTAATAGTTCGGTGGTCACAGAAGCCCTGGGAGGTGAAGATATTGGAGCTATGAGGTCATGCCCTGCACTGGCATCCTGTCTCATGTGGATGGCAACTTAGAATCTCTCTAGACCAGAAGGCAGTCTGACCTGCAAGGCAGAGCTAGCATGGTGCTTTCTGACCTTGGCTCTGGGCAGAGTGTTTTCCCCTTACTTCTGTGTTTACTTTATGGCACGATCATTGTCTTTTACCATTTCTGAAGCATTGAGCAGAAAACATTTTGCCTAACACTAGTTTGCCAATTTGCCCTCTCTGTCCAGTCATCTGTCTTGAACCATGTCTGAGTGTATGTGTGTTCACAGGTCCAGCAGAGTGGAAGGCACTCTGGAAGCACTAAGGAAGGTGACCATTTTTCGTGGATAAAACTCATTCTCACTGATGCTCACACTTTGCTGCCTATTAGAATCTCTTGGGAAGATTTTCAGCCTCCCAAGATCCGGGCTGCAACCCATGACAACGAATTCAGAATCAGAGTGTGAGACCCACTGCCAGTATTGTTGAATCTCCCCAAGTGATTCCAACGTCCAGCTAAGTTTGAGAACCACTGAGTGAGAGTTACCTGCAAAGAAATGAAAACTAAATACTTACTGGTGCCCGAGTCCCACTCCCCAGAGGTTCTGATATAATTGGAAGAAGTAGGCCCAAGGCATTGAAATTTTGTCAGAGCTCCATGGAGGGTTATATTCTGTAGACTTGGTTAAGAACCACTTCTCTGGACCAACCTCACGTGCCCCAGGACCTTAGGAAGAAAAGATAGTTTGGCTCTGATGTGTTCATATTTTCTCATGTAATTATTAAGCTGTTGGCCATTGTTAGGGTCACCATCTCAGCCGGCTGATTTTCAGCAAACCCATAGCCAAGTGGGGATTGAACCCACGACCTCAGCCTCATTAACACCGTGTTCCCACCAGCTGAGCTCATCCGCCACAGCTGCTTTCTTGGCTGAACGTCAGTTGGGATGCTTCTGCCAAAGCCCTCCTTAATGAAATAATAATAATAATAATAATCATGATGTAACACAAAGTGGTTATAGTGTGGACCTCCCAACCAATAAAAGAACAATTGGTTAGTTTCTTGCTCTGAACTGGAGGAAATCTGATGACGTTTGACTGCTGTAAACATGTAACACATTTTATACCTCTAGTTTCAGGAATGGGACAAGATTTCCCAGTTCCAGCCAGAAAATGTAAAGCCGTGGAGATATGCACAGGGACCCACCAACGATATATTTTGCTTCCAACATGGATTAAAATATCAAAGAGAACATGGTCATAATGCACATTCTCTGTTACAAATGGAAATTAACTGAAAAAGACTTCAATGCTGATTCAAGGAGTGCCCCAAGAGCCCTGTATTATGTCCAAGGACACGCTTGAATCTGGCATGCCAGGAAGCACTTGCATGAGGCTGCCTGAACTTAGCCCTAGGCTTCGTGTTGAACAGCATGAAAGACCTGCCCTTCTAAAGGTTATATTTTGATGTGGTTGAACAGACAGCAAATTCATAACAAAAGAAAAGGGAGGATTTCTGAGAGTGACGAATGCTATGGAGTAAATAAACAAGATAAGTGGTTTCAAAGGTTTTTCCTAACCCTGGCTGCATATCATGATGGCTTCATTGAAGGTGATTACCGGAATGGAGGGAAGTGGCTGGCAGGTTTGCAGTCCATCGAGCATAGTGCTAACCCGATGATCTCATGGATATGGCATAAGCCATCACTCTGAAGGTTTCACATTGAGCAACTAGGGCACTGTTGCCCCATTTGCTGAGATTTGAATACTGATAGCAGAGCAGATTTGAGAGAGGATGTCAAGAGTTGCCTCTTGAACCCAGTGAGACACCCAGTGGGTCTGAGACACCCAGTGGAGACATCAGCTAGGCAGAAGAATACTCCTGAGTTCATGGGAGCCCTCAAAGGAGAGATCTGAATCTGGAACTGATCAGGACATCAACACCCCCGGACTGGATGAGATCACCTTCTAGGGTATGGTCTCCACAGTAGTGTGGCCTCACCCCATCCTGCAGAGACCCCGAAAATGGAGCTGCTTTGCTGTAGCATAAATTTCTCTGTAGTTTCAGACAGTTGAGAATGAGACCAGTGTCCATAAACTTGATCACGGAGCTTCATTTTGAAGAAGGGTCTAATAATCATCTTCATTTTCTCCAAGCCCCCGTGGCTTTCATCTGTCATCAGTGGGGTGGAAGGACAGGACATGAATCATAGAATCGCAGCCCCCCACACACAGAAAGAGCTGAGAAAGGGATGGCCAGGCTGGGGAGCCCCCACACACAGAAGGAGCTGAGGAAGGGGATGGCCAGGCTGGGGAGCCCCCACACACAGAAAGAGCTGAGGAAGGGCATGGCCAGGCTGGGGAGCCCCCACACACAGAAGGAGCTGAGGAAGGGGATGGCCAGGCTGGGGAGCCCCCCCACACAGAAAGAGCTGAGGAAGGGCATGGCCAGGCTGGGGAGCCCCCACACACAGAAGGAGCTGAGGAAGGGGATGGCCAGGCTAGGGGAGTAGCAGAGACTGCTGATGTTCTTCCTTTCCAAGGAGTCCCCCTTCCCGGGGTGCATTTCCTTGGTCAGCAGGTTAGGAAGTCTAAGTCAATGCATGCGTGACCGTGACCAATGTAAAACCCCAGATTGATTTTATCCTGCCTCCCAGAATAATCTTAATTGCATCCACCCTCTTCCCAATTAGTGTGGGCAGAAGACATGCAAATTCATTTTTACATTAGCCTAAGAGAAACATAATTAAGAAGTGAAGGCAAGAAAATACACTTAATGTATGCCAGGGCCAAACTGCAAATGACTTTTGGGTTTTACACTATTTGGGATTAGCCACACCACTGCACCCTCATCAGCATAGATAAACAAGACTTGGCTCCCAGCCCCACCAATACATCTTGCTGAAATCCCTGTGGCTTGCAGGTTAAAAAAGGACTTCTAAGCACTTTAGGTGCCTCTGGAGGGTTAAAATT
Organism: Theropithecus gelada; assembly: GCF_003255815.1. NCBI lineage: Eukaryota > Metazoa > Chordata > Mammalia > Primates > Cercopithecidae > Theropithecus > Theropithecus gelada. Next base: position 88,366,913 of record NC_037679.1, on the reverse strand, counting down.
CTAAACAAGACCGACTTTTAGGTTTACTGATTTAGTTAAATGAAGTCTGAGAGCAGCTCTTTGATGTTTATCAATTTTCTATGTCCTTTCCATACCAGTTGAATTAATTCCTTAGTTTCATGTACCATGAGACCGATAGGCTTCTCCCAGCCTATGGAAAATTCTGTAGCCTTTGACAATTTGATATGCATTTTTCTGTAGTGATATAGTAGAGGGCTGAGAACCCATTTACTTAGAGGCTGCAGGCAAAACCTCCCCCCATTTCAAAGAGCAGACGCTTTATGCTATCAAGAGGACTCTATCAACAGACACAAATTAAATATTCATGCTGGGTTTCATGGAATTGCTATTTGGAAGCTATAAACGAAGTGTACGTTTCTTAAAAGAACCTTCATTATCAACATCCGTAGTTGTCAATCTTTGATATATGCGGAGTGTACTCACCAGCATTTGTGTCATATTGTCAGACTTTTCTTATCAGGGAGACTGATACATCACTGGGTTTAGTATTTCTGATACAAAGAGTAGCTTGTTATTTTAAAAAGTTACACCTGAAGCTGAGTGTTCACCCTGTGCCTGTCACATTTCTTATAAGTTTTAGCCTCCACTGTTGGAACTGGACAGCGTTTGGCACAGCTGAATCACACGTGTATTGCTGGTCTAGAGGCATTTCAGCAAGGGAGCCTGAATTCAGACCCTCCCAGAGAATCTGAACCTCCCAATTCAATGGAGGAGTCAGCTCTGGAGAAGCGCAGAGAGAGGACACATTCACTGAATGATGCCCCGGAATTGCTGAACTTCTGATTTTCCAAGACAAACCAGAAGTCCGGATCTTATGCATATTTTCTCATTTTCAAATGTTGTGATCCACTGAAAAAGAATTAAATCTGTACAGTCCAAACAAATCATTTCCATGGGCCGGATGCTGTCCTCAGAACCCTAGTTGATTAACTGATTGTAACAGCATCAGAATTGATTTTTGTTACATGGAAAGCATTAAACCTGTGTGCCTTGAGTATTATTCAGCGGTGAAAGGAACGAAACACTGACCTGTGCTACAGCATGGATGAACCATGATGGCATCACATTACGTGAAAGCAGCCAGTCTGAAAAGACCACATATCACATGATTCGATTCAGGTTGAATATCTGGAACTGGAAAATTCAGGCAGACAGAAAGTAGATTTGTGATTGCCAGGGCTGAAGCGCGGTGGTAGTGAGGGGTCGGGAGGTAGCTAAGGACATAGGACTTTTTTTTTAAGGCAATAAAAATGTTCCAAAATTTTGACTGAGTTATAATGCACATACTGTGGTAATACTGCCCATATCTGTGAATATATTAAAAACTAATGAATGGCACACTTTAAACAGCTGAATTTTATGGTATATGAATTTTATCTCAATAAAGCTGTCCAAAGCAAAAACCCATAACAACACAAAAATGGAAAACCTCTAGGTCTTGAGCAAGGAACTGACATTTTCAGCACACAAAACCAGCCCACGAAATCTGTGGGTTCCGCACCACTCCCCACTGGATTACTAGACCCATCACGCTAAACTCAGTTCAAAAGTTAAACTACAGTTTCTAACAACCTTAGGTCCACGCAGGTTCTCCAAAACACACATCTCACACTTTCTGACGCTGTCCACACCATGTTTTGTTACCATCCACCCAATGTTGCCCAGCTAAGGATTATAAAGGGGGAAAAAATTCATCATCTTGTACACAGGGTCAACGTCCTGGGATGCCCAGGCAGCCTCCGCCTCACATTTAAAATCAGGTAAATATTGTGGTTTCCTCTTCCTTGGAAATTCCACTTTAAAATCATTAATCTTAAGAATAAAACTGACTTAAAGTCTTAAACTTATTCACGTGGCTTTGTCTTATTAATGAAGAGAAGGATGTACAACCCCATTATGTGGGGGTCCAGGGTTAATCCAAACCCCTCTCCTAACACAATGCCTTGAAACGCCTGGGATTTATAACATAATCAAGTGTCTTCGGAAAAACTCCCACTTGTGCCGTATATATATGTATATATGTGTATATATATGTGTATATATGTGTGTGTATATATGTATATATTTCCTAATGCGGGACAGATGACAGATTTTCTTAGTGGATCAAAAGAAGTTCTTGTTATTATTATCACTTGGCATCTTCTGTAGCAGTTAACATAATAAATAAAAATCCATATTTGGCCACATGCTTGAGGATGTCAGGAACGTGTGGTCGATTGGTTTAGCAGCTTACTAAATTTAAACAGAGGCAGTAACATGGCCTAGGTTCTCCCCAGAGTTAGAAACTCCTCCTTGAGGGGATTTCAGTACCGCTGCCTAATCAGCTTAAGGAGTTAATTAAACAGCTGTCACTTAGCTTCTTAATTCTGAAATGATGCTAAATAAGATTTGAAATTAGTTATGCAAAACTAAGCAGTGTGTTTGTGATCCAGGAGATTTCTTCAGGCGGCTCAGAATGAAGGACACCTTAGTCCCAGACAGCAGGGGTTGTGGGGTGACCCAGAGAAATGAATCGGGGGTCCTGGGAAAACGTTCACCTCATTGTTGCGTCCAGACAACAGGGCAAGAGTTCCAAATGAAGCCACAAAGGGGAACCCTTAGGTCAGTGCACCCTGCAAATGTATTTGTTCAAACTTCACAGTGCATTTCACAAAAAGTGAGCCAAATGTAAAAGTTAGGAGATCTCACCTACAAATATTGATTCTTGGCTCCTCTGGGAAAATCAGGACACGGGTCAGTCTGGTTCACATTCCTACAAGGCAGCAATTACCTGGAGCTGTCACTTCCCCCTCTGGCTTAGGTGTGAGGTCCTGGGTCACCAGGTGACTATTACCACCTCCAAGGCCCTGGGTTGGAACCAGAGTTTGACACCACATCCTGGGACGATTGTCTGGGCCAAGGTCTGGTGCCACAGCAGACAAGGGCAAATGGTATGAGAATCTTCCTGTCCCTTGAGATGCTTCGTAAGTCCTAACCTGTGGGCTCTGCAAACCCACGTGAGTAGGTAGGTGTGCATGAGAAGAGATGCTCAAGGCCCATGCCCAGGGGCATTGCCCTGTGATCCTGGCCAGACATTTCCTCCAGAGAGAAACCAAATGTCAATTTGCATAGAAATGAAGGTGGCCAAGAACTCACATTCCTATAGTTCATTCACCCTTTCTTATCGCAAGCCTCCAGTGCTTCACTGAGAGTTCACTGTTCTTGGCAAAGAAGTCCCATCCCAGAAAGAAGTTTAGTTTCCAGAGCAAACACATGAGGCAAAAATAACACACAATCAACATCACCCTTGAAAGTCCCTCAAACCACTCATAAAATAGAGCTTATAAGGCTCAAAACTTCTCATCTTTCTTTTAGCATTGACACGTTATTGTTCCTTGGCTGAATACCAAGTGGAGTTATTGGCTCACGCTCAGGGATCTTGGGTGTGACAAATATGTATCTTTAATACTAAAGCTACTGACAGTGCAGCAAGATGCTCACACTGTGAGTGGCTGTAGGGGCTGAGGGTCACTGGGGAAGCAGCAGGTTCCTGCCTCCTATGCTGCAGGACAAACTTGAGTGCATTGAAAAGCACAGCAGGTTATGTCTCCTTCCCTCCTCTTCCTCTCCTGCCCTTCCTGTCTCTCTTGCTTTTTCTTTTTGCCAGGAGCGTATTGAATCCGTGTAAGTCATTGCATATGTTAGGATACTACTAATAAGCAGCCTTATTTACAAATTAATAATGCCTAGCACGGCTTTAACACTTTGCCTGCATTAACTCATTGTATTCACATAAGGACTCTCTGTGGTAGATACTACTTGGAACCTTGTTTTTCAGATAAGAAAAATGAGATGCAGAGAGTTTCAGTCACTTGCAAAATCACGAAACATGGAAGGGACAAAGCTGGGATTTGAACACAGGCCGCCTGAGTCCAAAGGCTGTCCGGGTGGCACACAGAAAAGATTATCCTGCATCTCATTTAACTCCACGGTGAAGATGGGGAAACTTGGCCTCCCAGAACTGACATACCTTGGCCAAAGTCCCACATCTGATGCTGTGTAAAGCTAGGACTCAGATCCCTCAGACCAGGTCCCTGTCTCCACTCCCAGGCTGGTTGAGGAGGTCTTAGAGTCAGGCAGTGTGGATGACGCCAACAATGGTGAACATGTAGCTTTGCTTAGCGTGTGGCAGTTGTGTCAGTAACCACCTTTCACGTATGAAATCCTTCCCATCAACCCAATAGCATGGAAACTTTTCCAGTCCCCATTTTGCAGACGAGAAAACAGACACCATGCAGTCACTATTTTGCTGAAAGTCACAGAGCTAGTCGGCACAGGAACTGAGATTCAAAGCCAGGCTGTCTGGCTCCAAAGCTCGCACTCCTCACCCTAAGTTCTCCTGCTTCCCTATTTATTTTATATAATATCTCTAATAAAATATAAACAACGTGCACACTGATGATTTCCACTCGGAGAGATTAAGGAAGATGTAGCATTTGAGTTGGGCCTTGAGTTTGCTTAGGATAATTAACAACAACAAAAAAAACAGTTTCTACCTCCCAGGTTCAAGGGATTCTCATGCCTCAGCCTCCCCAGTAGGTGGGATTACAGGCGTGGCCACCATGCCTGGCTAATTTTGTATTTTTAATAGAGACAGGGTTTTGCCATGTTGGCCAGTCTGGTCTCAAACTCCTGACCTCAAGTGATCTGCTGCCTCGACGTCCGAAGTGCTGGGATTACAGGCGTGTCCCACCACACCCTGCCTGCTTGGTGTAATTTTTCATAGCAAGCTCCACTAGTACAATAAAATATTATTTCTAAATAGACTATATTCTGTTCTTGGAAGGTATGTCTGTTACCTAAAGCCAGCTCTGGTTGCACAAAGCTCAGTGTATACAGTGGAGTCCATCCTTGCTGGTGACATGAAGAAAATCAAGAATTTTTGCATTATTTTCTACATTTTGAAAACTTCTCCCATTTTAAATGTGTGTATTTAAAACAAATCTTGTATCAAGTAAAAAGAAGTCCTGATCTATGCAGCAGGTCTAGAGAACATATTCATTGGAACAGAAGACAAAAGATTCTGATGGGTGAATCCCCGGGAAAATGGCAAGGTCAGTGAAGAGCTTGGCAAAACCTAAGATTATGAACAAGGTAAACTGTATTAACAAAAGAGGAAAAAAAGAAAGGCAATGAGTAACTCCAGGAGACACAAAGTATTATAATGAAAGGAAATAGAATCCAAGGACAATTCTTCACCCCACTGCAGTGGTTCTTAACTGAGGGTAATTTTTCTCCCTCAGGGGACATGGGTGATGACTAGAGACATTTTGGGCTATCATACTCGGGGGATGAAGGATGCTACTGGCATCTAGTGGGTAGAGGCAAGAGATGCTGCAATGTACATCTCACAAGGCACAGAACGTCCTGATAACAAAGAATTATGCAGCCCAAAATATCAATAGTGGCAAGTCTGAGAAAGACTGCTTCACAGTGAACAATATTTGTAAGAGTATAATAGATATATTAGTGGATTTCAACCCTGAGATCCAACCTTTGTACAAAGCACAGATGATTTCATTATGTTTCAGAACACAATGTAGACGTTATCATCCTTGAGAGTACAAAAGTAAAAGTTAGAAATGAGAAAAGTTAGGAAGTTAACACCAGAGATGAACCAAAGAGGAGCTTTAGCGGGGCTAATATTCTCATCTTGCAAAGCGGGAGGTGGGGGTTATCAGTTATCTATTGCTGCACAAGAAACCAGCAAACCGTCGTAGCCTTATTACAGCATCAGCCATTTATGTTATGTTCTGCCCTGTGGCGCCCGCGGGATCTACAGGACGCTGCCAGGCGACTTCTGCTGCTTAGGGTCTCCTGTTGAGTGCGGCAGGTGGAGGCTGTGGGGCCTCTGAAAAGCCTCTGCATCTACACATCTGCTGTGGGGGATGCTGATTATATTCTGGGAGGTTGACCAGATCACCTGCATGTGGCCTCTCCACACGGCCAAGGCTTCTGCACAGCATGGTGACTGAGTTCCAAGAGCAAGAGCCCCCAGAAAGAAAACAAGGTTGAAGCTGTCTTGCCTTTTGGGACCTAGCCTCAGAAGTAGCAAGCATCAGCCAGGCGCGGTGGCTCACGCCTGCAATCCCAGCAGTTTGGGAGGCCGAGACGGGCAGATCACAAGGTCAGGAGATCAAGACCATCCTGGCTAACACAGTGAAACCCCGTCTCTACTAAAAAATACAAAAAACTAGCCGGGCGAGGTGGCGGCGCCTGTAGTCCCAGCTACTCGGGAGGCTGAGGCAGGAGAATGGCGTGAACCCGGGAGGCGGAGCTTGCAGTGAGCTGAGATCCAGCCACTGCACTCCAGCCTGGGTGACAGAGTGAGACTCTGTCTCAAAAAAAAAACAAAAAGAGAGAAATAGCAAGCATCACTTCCACTGCATTCTGCTTGCCACTTCCGAGGCTAGGTTCCAAAAGGTGATACAGCTAGAGGTGAGTCCTAAGGCCACCCTGGATTGAAGGGAGGGAAACGAGACCCCACTTCCATGTGGCAGGAATGTCAAAAAATCTGCAGACATGTTCTTCAACTATTCAGGGATCGAGGCATTATCTCTTTCTCATCCCAGCTTTATTGACGTATAACTGACAAATAAAAATTGTATATGTTTAAAGTGTACAATATGATGTTTTGATACATACATACATTATGAAATGATTGCCACTATCAAGCTAATAAATTCATCACTTCCCAGAGTTACCTTTTTTTTTTTGTAGTGAGAACATTTAAGATCTATGCTTTCAGCAAATTTCAAGTAGATATATTATTATTAACTATACTAAACATGCTGTACTAAACATGTATCAGGTCTACAAAACTGACTCATTTTGTAACTGAAAATTTATACCCTTTGACCAAAATCCCCACTGTTTCCCCCAACACTTCACCCAGTTCCTGGAAATCATCCTTCTACTCACCATTTCTGTGAGTTCAACTTCTTTAAGTAAGATGATGCAGTATTTGTCTTTGATTAGAGGTGCATTTCCTTAAAATTATAAATACAGTCAATAGAGAAATCAAAAGGGGAACGTGATCATATTGCCTGAGAAAGGAGAGAAAGTAGAAGGCAGTGGGAGATCAAATTTCATTGATCACACCAGGAAATCAGTAGCTAAAGTCTAAAACCACTATATCAAAGAAGGGGAATAGAGCATATTATTTAGATATGTAGGGGAAAAAAAAATCTTTATAACATAAAAGAGTTGAAAACAGTTGCCTGAAGGAAACAAAATGGAGTTAGGGAAGGGTGGATGCCTGCTATGGAATTTCATTGTAAACCCTTTCGGAAGGGTAACATTTTAACAATGAGCTTGTATAACCTTGATAAGATTTTGAAATTTACATTAAAAAGGAAGGGAAGAGCACCATGCATTTGGTGTGTTTCAGTGGCTTTGAGAAGCCAACCTCACTGGGAGAAGGCATGAGCACATGGCCAGCCTCATGTGGGGTCTGCAGTATGAAATCTTGCTGCCTCCCCAAAGGTAGAAGAATTGTTTTATTTTATTTTAGTGTGAGTACCAAAATGCAATCACTCTCCATACCATGCCACAGCCACTAAACCCAAGAGCTGATGTACTTTAAGAAACAGAGTGGTATATAAATCTGTTTGCAGTGCAGGTGACAATTTGACTGATACTCTGCACTTGTCAAAAGAAGCACACAGGTTATTTATAGCAACACAGCATTATTGCTAATTAGATGTTGTATTTCTATGGCCATCTAATAGCTCTTATGTTTAATGTGGAAGAAATAAAAAACCCACAGCCCATCATTATTGCAGTGTTTGCTATTTATTTGGGAGGCCAGGGGTAGGAGTTGGGGGTAGGGTGGCTGGAGTAACAGAGGTTGGCCAAACAAGCAAAAGACAAGGACAGGGTGATTAGTCGTTATTCCACTGATTAGGTTACTGACCTTTGTTGGGAAATGAATTGAAAGGGTTTTTTTTTTAAAAAAAAAAAAAAAAAAGTCAACCACAGTTAGGAGGACACATTGAGGAATAAAGGGATGTCAGACCTCCATACTAACTTAGGCTGGACCTGCCTAAGCTCATTACAACAGAAATCTGAGCAGTCCACCAGGAGATGAAGGGCTAGCCACCCAGCCCATGGAGGAAATTTTAAGGTTTCATACCTGAGCAATCTATCCCGCTGCCTGGGAGGAGAGCCCAGAATGTAATGATTATGTATAGAGCGAGTTGCTGAAGCTCAATTTGGAAAGTGTTGTGTATTAATCAGGATAGCTTGGGTTTTATTGGAATAAAAAGTTGCTCCCAAATCTCATTGCCTTAAGACGAGAAGAGCATAGTTATTCCTCCTGCTCTATGTCCTGTGTGGGTCAGGAGGAAGCTCTTCTCCACATAGTGACTCAGGTGACCAGGCTCATGGAGGCTCCAGCGTCTCCTCACTGTATCATCTGGAATCCAGAGCCTCCTTGGTGGCCGTGTCAGGTGAGGAGAAAGAACAGGCAATTGAACATGGAAACTGTATTGCTTCAACCCACAGGTAACAGACAACATTGATCCGTAAATTTTAGTGGTTTGAAGTGTTCACAGGTCTCTTCCTAACTGCAAGGACCTGTAAAATACGAAGGAACAAATGGCGTATTCTCAGAGCATTCCTTTGTCCTCTGTAAACTGGAATTGACCTGCATGGCCGGCCCAGCACCACCCAGCATGGTTGCCCAGGCATCTCCTCTGATTGGTCAGTGACTATGCCATCCCTGGGGTGGTTGTTGGGCTTTTTTTTATTTTCATTTTTAAATATTACATCTGAATATGATATAACAGGAGAAAAAAATATAGCTCATCTGGACATCTGTCTTTAAGAGGTATATTTCTTTTTCCATGAAATGTAAATTCACAATTCTTATATCCCTTTGACATTTAATGTCCTCAAATTGAGTCTGTGGTGGACAAAAGAATCTTACAAGGTACCATTTCTTTACGTCCTTGGGAGGTGGGGTCGACATAGAGGGTAAATAATTCCAATATTTAAGAGAACGAATAGACTTAGCAGAAAATGCATTTCTGTACCGTAACATCAGGAGAACACGAGGCCACGGAGTGTTGACGCATGTAGTGGAAAACTGTTGCAGCTGCCCACAAAGCACTCTCTGAGCTTTGAGAGCTCTCTCCACTGTGTAAATCTCATCCCCCCGAGGTACTTTCCGAAAATCGACTTGGCTCAGATTTTCCTGAGAGGCAGCAACGTGGAGTGAGGGTAAATGGGCTTGCGATCCAGTCCCTGCCAATTGGATGCACCTGTGTGAGATTTGTTTCCAACGTGGGGAAAAGGAAGTGTGTGGGCATCCATTTTGCTGGCTCAGATTGTGGGAGAGACAATGAGGTTCTAGAACCATCTGTCTGATTTGTAAGCTTTCTAGTCATGACAAGTAGCAGGTTCTTGGCGGCCCACTCTCTGGTTCCAGGCATTGCTCTTGGGAAGTCCTCCGAAATCTGTTTCTTCAATCCCATCCGTAATCCTGAAGAAATCCTTTTCCACTTGAAAGGAGTAGAGTGGATTCTGTTGTCTGCAACTAAGATCCCTGACGGCTACAATATTCTTAAAACTGAATATTATGTGCAAGACGTTTTGAAGAGTGGGTAAATATGATGAGAAATGAAGTACCTAGTTTAGGAAACAAATATATTAGCAATTCAAGAAGTTGCCCACATACCCAGAAGAGAGTAAGAACGTTGGAAATGGCAGACAGAGGTGAACTGTGGTCCCAAAAGGTGCAAGGCCAGCTCCCTATATGGTGTCAGCCCTACTGATGTGGAGCCTTCATCGAGGGCATGTGTAGCCTTGATCTCTGGATGACCTGTAGGGCTACCACCATGTTTGTGTCCTTGGTTTAATGAAGTGTTTGATATGGTCTTATCAAGTGAGCTTTCAGCCTCTCCAAGAATTATAAGCACACAAGTGAAGAAGTATTACTTCTGAAACCTGCTGTTTAAATCAGTGTAAATGCTGGCCACACACCTCCATGCAAATGGCAGGCCCAGGTGTGCCCCCTTTTCAAAAAGTCAGTCACATTTTTGTTCCCTGCTTTATGGGGAATTTCTCTCCCTGCATGGGAGCAACTGAGTCCCTTTCTGGAGCTGCTGTCTCTGGTGCCCTAACACACCCTCTTGGCCCTCGTTCATGCTGGGCAGTTGCACCCATGTGAGCGAAGACTCGTCATTCCCTGATGTATTAGTCTGTCCTCACACTGCTAATAAAGACATACCCGAGACTACTGGGCAATTTATAAAGGAAAGAGGTTTAATGGACTCACAGTTCCACATGGCTGGGGAAGCAAGGGCACGTCTTACATGGTGGCCGGCAAGAGAGCTTGTACAGGGGAATTCCCATTTATAAAACCATCAGCTCTCATGAGACTTATTCACTATTACAAGAACAGCATGGGAAAGACCTGCCCCCATGATTCAACTACCTCCCACCAGGTCCCTCCTGTGACATGTGGAGATTATTACAATTCAAGGTGAGATTTGGGTGGGGACACAGAGCCAAACTCTATCACCTGAGCGGGCCCCACCTCCAGGCATTAAGGGCATCCACATTTTGCTCCAGGCTTTTCTGATATCATGGGAACCAATTCCTAAGCATGGAGTTTACACTCCCGGGGAAACCTGTAACCCCAGGAATGCAGGCTTCTAGCCTTTAATCAACCAATTCTGGGAGAATCCTGCCTCTGTAAATCGAGTTCCTCTGGGCACAGCTGCAACCTTGACAACACACGATTGTGTTGGCTTCCCCGTCACTGTCTCCTGCTGCTCACACCTCACTCCCACCTCCTGCAAAGAGGTTAACTGCACCCTAGCCCTTTTCTAAGGTCTGTTTTGGGGGGAATTCAAATGAACAAGATGTCCACGATGCACAGTGGTGACTGAGGTTGCTAATTGCTAAAGAAACAAAAAGTTCGCATCTCAATGACGGTTTAGGATAAAACCTCAAAAACCAATATACTTTCATCTAATCACCTTTCTGGTCAACTTCATTCAGTAGGGTACAGTTATGTGCCATATAACAACATTTCAGTCAACAATGGACTGCGTATACCACTGTGGTTCCATAGGATTATACTACTGTATTTTTATTCTAACTTTTCTATGTTGAGATACACAAATACTGTTTACCATGGTGTTCCAACTCCCTGCAGCATTCACTGCAATCACCTGTCGTACAGTTGTGCAGCCCAGGAGCAACAAACAGGCTGTGCCATACGGCCAGGTGTGTAGTAGGCTCTGCCTTCTAGGTTTGTGGAATATACTCTATGGTGTTCACACAATGATGAAATCACCTAACAATGCATTTCTCAGAATGTATTCCCATTCTTAGCAACGCCTCACTGTTCATTGTAAGCAAAATAAACCGATTCTCACTACCTAACATTTTTTAAAAAATGAATTTATTGCAAGAATACAGGCTCTCTCAGAGGATGAATTAAAAAGCTGGACAAGGCCGGGCGCGGTGGCTCAAGCCTGTAATCCCAGCACTTTGGGAGGCCGAGACGGGCGGATCACGAGGTCAGGAGATCGAGACCATCCTGGCTGACACGGTGAAACCCGGTCTCTACTAAAAATACAAAAAACTAGCCCGGCGAGGTGGCGGGCGCCTGTAGTCCAAGCTACTCCGGAGGCTGAGGCAGGAGAATGGCGCAAACCCGGGAGGCGGAGCTTGTAGTGAGCTGAGATCCGGCCACTGCACTCCAGCCCGGGCTACAGAGCAAGACTCCGTCTCAAAAAAAAAAAAAAAAAAAAAAAAAAACTGGACAAAAAGCCCTCAGAAAAGGTAGGAACCAGGACAATGCTAGAGATAGACCAGGGTAAATGGCATAGACTTCTCAGGTGCCACGAATGAGACAAATGAAATCCAACTCTTCTTGACCCGGCTTCACTCCCTTTGTGTGAAATTCAAGTCCCAGGGGGAGAGGCTGCTGGTCCTAGCTCCAGAGATGCCTGCCTACTCTGCCTACTTTTGAAGAGGGGAGAGAGTTACTGTGCCCCGCCAAGCATCACGCAAAGGAGAGGTGATAGCTTCCCAAAGGAAAATGGATGTCATCTTATACAAAAGGAGGTAGGAAAGGCAAAAACTGTCTATCCTAGTGACTCATTGTTTTCCTTTAAAAATGTTATGAGGAAATGTCTCAATATGTAACTCAAATCCTGTTTATTTGAAAGTTTATGCCTACTGTCTCATGTCTTTATTAACAGTTAACCCCTGTAAAAAAAAAAAATGCTGCCTTTTTGCAAGTCTCCAAGCTTAATGGGCCAGTTAGCTTTTATGTCCATTTCTTCAAAATGCCCATTTCTTAAATGTGCCTCACACAGAGTTAAGGGATGGGAACACACTGCTTGGAGGTTGAGGTGTCGGGCTGTGAGCTGTTCTGGTTGGATAAGCCTGATACCTTCCCCAAGCCAATTTTCCACAGGGCAGGGAAGGCTGGAGGTTCAGCTGGCACTCCATTTCATTTGCTGTATGGAATGTTTGCTTCCTCTAACCTCCTCCAATGGGGTGCTCAGATTGGGTGTGTTAATCACTGTGATGTTGAGCCGTGTGTCCTCTCTGTGACACCTCTCTGTGTCCATGTGTTCTCATCATTTAGCTCCCACTTATAAGTGAGAACATGTGGTATGTTGTTTTCTGTTCCTGTGTTAGTTTGCTAAGGATAATGACCTCCAGCTCCAACCATGTCCCTGCAACGGACATGATTTTGTTCTTTTTTATGGCTATATAGTATTCCATGGTGTATAGTTAAGCACTTTGATGCTTTTGTTTAGGAAGGAATCAGTTGACGCAGCTCACATTATACTATTTTTATTTCTTCTAACGTTATTCATCTATGTTAACATATATGGGATCATTTCACAACCATATATTAAAATGGCAAGTGATCTCCAAAGAGGCTATAGTAACTTTAGGGGAAAAAAAGAACAACAACAACAAAATGTTTTTTCTCATTACAAAAAAAATAAGTCAATTTAACTTACTCGTTTTGACTTAAGACCGATGAGAAATCATGAGGGGGTCCCCTTTCAGGTTGCATCAGTTAAGATGGTGATTATCTGTGAGTAACAGAACTTGGAAATCAATGGTTAGAATGAGCAAGCTCTTAATTCTCTCTGCAAACGTGCTTGGAGGTGGATGCCGAAGGTGAGTGTGGCCATGCTTCTAGCATCCAGGCACTTCCTTTTTGACTAGTCACTGTATTCGGTTCCTAGTGCTGCAGTACTGAAGTGACAAAGTAACACAACGTGGTGGCTAAAAACAAGAGAAACTCACTCCATCACTGTTCTGGAGGCTCCAAGTCTAACACTGTGGTGTGACCAGGGCTCCCTCTGGAGGCTCTAGGGAAGCGTCCTTCCTACCTCTTCCAGCTTCTGTAGGTTGTGCCAATTCTTGATATTCCTCAGCTTACGGATGGATCATCCCAATCTCTGGCTCCATCTTCCTGTGCCATCCTCCCTGTGTGTCTGTCTGTGTTTTTTCTTCTTGTAAGGACACCCACAATACCACTTTAATCCATTAAGACCATGTCTCAACTAATCACATCTACAGATATACTGATTCCAAATAAACTCACATTCTGGGTCTCCGGGTGGACATGAACTTTGTACTCAATCCACCGTGGCCATCACTCATCTGTGCTTATTTATCAGACATTTCGGAGGGCATTTACTAGTTACCAGGCGCTGTTCTAAACACCCTACAAATATTAATACACCAAATCTAGGGCAAACCCAAGAAGTACATACCATTATTATGCTCATTTTATAGCTGAAGAGAATTAGGCACTAAGAGTTAAGTAAGTTGCTTGGAGCCACCCAGCTAGTAGTGTCACAACCAGGATTCAAACGTAGGCAGTCTGATATGGTTTGGCTGTGTCCCCACCCAAATCTCATCTTGAATTTTAGTTCCTATAATTCCCACATGTTGTGGGAGGGACCTGGTGGGAGATCATTGAATCATGCATTCGGGAAGTTTCCCCCATACTATTCTCGTGGTAGTGAATGAGTCTCAGGAAATATGATGATTTTATTTGGGGTTTCCCCTTTTGCTTGGCTCTCATTCTGTCTTTACCTGCTGCCATGTAAGACATGCCTTTGTTCTTCCCTCACCTTCCACTGTGATTGTGAGGCCTCCCCAGCTACCTGGAACTGAGTCCATGAAACCTCTTTTTCTTTATAAATCACCCAGTCTTGGCTATATCTTTTTTATCAGCAGCGTGAAAACAGACTAATGCACAACCCAACGAGAGATTCCCTGCACTTAACTATTAATAGTTCACTACACTGAAACCATGTGTCTTTTAACCACATACCACCACCTTTGAGTCACAAGATGCAGTTTAACTCCAGCATTATCTGTGCCTAGTGGGCAGGAAGAAAGGAAAAAGGAAAGACAACTTGCAGAATCTGCTTAGTTCTTGTTATTTTTTTCATTTTAATTTAATTTTAATTTAACTTTTATTTTAAATTAAGGAGTACATGTGCAGGTTTGTTACAAAGGGAAACATGCCATGGAGGTTTGTTGTACCAATTATTTCACCACCCAGGTATTAAGCCTACCATCCATTGGTTGTCCTGATCTTCTCCCTCCTCCCAACCTCCACCCTCCCATAGGCCCCAGTGTGTTTTGTTCCCCTCTATGTGTCCGTGTGTTCTTATCATTTAGCTCCCACTTATAAGCGAGAACATGTGGTATGTTGTTTTCTGTTCCTGTGTCAGTTTGCCAAGGATAATGGCCTCCAGCTCCAACCATGTCCCTGCAAAGGACATGATCTCGTTCTTTTTTATGACTGCATAGTATTCCATGGTGTATATGTATCACATTTTCTCTATCCAGTCTACCATTGATGGACATCTAGTCGATGGTAGATTTCATGTCTTTGCTATTGTGAATACTGCTGCAATATACATGCACATGCGTGCGTCTTTATGGTAGAATGATTTATATTCCTTTGCCTATATACTTGGTAATGGGATTGCTGGGTCAAATGTATATCTGTTTTTATCTCTTTGAGGAATTGCCACACTGTCTTCCACAAAGGTTGAACTAATTGACACTGCTACCCATAGTGTATAAGTATTCCCTTTACCCCACAATGTCACCAGCATCTGTGGTTTTTAAAAAATCTTTTTAATAATAGCTATTCTGACTGGTGTGAGATGGTATCTCATTGTGCTTTTGATTTGCATTTCTCTAGTGATCAATGATGTTGAGTTTTTTATATGATTGTTGGCTGCATGTCTGTCTTCTTTTGAGTTTTTGTTTTTTCACAAAATTTTCTGGAAGTCTTGCTAAATGACTTTTATTGATATCTTCTGGGCCAGAAATGTGCCACAGATTAAGGGCAGCCAAAAACTATAGTCATTTTATTTAGGCATGTTACAGCCACAAATGAAATTGGGGTTTTGTTAGGAAAAAAAGGGAAAACAGGCATTCAATGGGCAACAAACTGTCTAACACAGAGATCAATCTCTTAAAGTGTTTTAAAACTTCCCTTGTGCAATGTTTTTCTCTATCCATTATTTTCCTCGTCTCTGTTTTAAAATTAATTTTCAAAGGTAAACATGAATAAATGACTATGCTGATACTTGAAGCATAAAATCAGGATACCGGAAACATGAGGAAATTTGAAAAACAAAAATCAAAATAAAGAAACACTCTAATTCTAGCTCCAATCCATCAGATCACCACACGACAGATTACTTTAGTGATGTAGCAGACTCGGTCAGGGCCCTACATATTTCCCTTGTACCCTAGCACAGCAGTGTACTCCTGACCAGGTCCAAGTGCCACCCTCCATCGGGAGCTTCCTTTGAAACAGTAGAAGTCTGTTTTGCCTGCACATGCAGTGGGCTGGAAGTGCTAACCAGTGGTCTGTTTAGGAGCAGCACTCAGGATTTGGTGTATAAATACCCCAGCTCCCTCAGCCCTCAATGAAATTATTCTTAGGTATATATTCTAGAGAATTTCCTTGCGGGGAAATACATCATAATATATTTCAATCCATTGAAATATTATACACATTTACACACTGCTATGGTGTGTCTGTTCCCACAAACCTCATGTTGAAATGTGATCCCCAGTGTTGGAGGTAGGGCCATGGGAGGTATTTGGGCCACGGGAATGAGTCCCTCATGAGTAGGTAAAGTCCCTCTCTGGTTGCAGTAGGCGTGGGGCAGCGATGGAGTTCTCAGTGTTGTTAAGAGCCTGGCACTTCCCCTGTTCTTCTCCCTTGCTTCCTCTACTGCTGGGTGATCTCTGCACATGCCTGCTCCCTTCGCCCTCCTCCACAAGGCTTTCTCCGGATGCCCAGTCTTCCAGCCAGCAGAATCATGAACCAAACAAACCGTTTTTTCTTATAAATACTCAGCCTCTCTAGGTTTTTTTGTTTGGGTTTGTTTGTTGTTTGTTTGTTTTGAGAGAACGCCTCGCTTTGTTGCCCAGGCTGTAGTGCAGTGGCACAACCATGACTCACTGCAGCCTTGACCTCACTGGGCTCAGGTGATCCTTCCACCTCAGCCATTCAAGCAGCTGGGACTACAGGCATGTACCATCACAGCTGCATAAACTTTTTTCTATTTGTTTGTGGAGACAGGGTCTCACCGTATTGCCCAGGCTGTTCTCGAACTCCTGGGTTCAAGTGATCCACCTGCCTCAGCCTCCCAAAGGGCTGGGATTGCAGGTGTGAGCCACTGCACCCAGCCTGGTATTTCCTTATAGCAATACAAATGGACTAAGACACACACAGAATATACAATATATTTCATCATCCTCTGCAGGATCAGCTCCAGGTGCCCACTGTGGTAACTGGTTTAATCTACACAACTTGTTAGTAGCCTCCTTTTCCCTGTGTCGCCTGCACACTCTCCTATTGAAGTTTCCTGAATGTCCCAGATAAATTTCTCTTGAATCTTTGTCCCAGGATCTATTTCCAGGCTGGCTCAAACTAAGACATGGCTCGTTATTTCTCCAGCAAGACAGGGACTGTTATTGTTTCCCTATAATGGATGACAGTGAGTCAGCCCCCAGGAAAAATATCTGAAAACCTCACTTTAATGGTTATACCTTTCTCAGTGCCACGTCCAGTCTATTCTCTGCTATTCTACCTCCTCCTCGACTCTGGAGTGCCGAAAGTTCTGTAGTGCTTTGTCAGAGATCCTTACTGGCACACAGATAATGCCCAAGTAGCAGAAAGGGTGTATGAAGTGACAATAAGGATTATGATTGGCTGATGGGAAGGAGATATGTTTTCTAAAGAGTCTGTGCCTTTATTTCCTAGGCTCTGAGGTGCTGTGATAAGGTGAACACACAGCAATAAGGAAGCTGAGCTTTCAAGGGTTTTCTGGGGTCCAAAAATTGAGCAGTTGTAGGTCATATCTCAAACAAAGCTAAGGCTTTGCAGGTACTTCTGCCCCTGAACAAGGATCTCCTTCGTCCTCCTCTTATCTAAATTAAAGACTTTTGTGAGTCATCCCCGTACCATTTGCCTCCTGGAAAAAGCAAAGCTGTGCAAAAGAGAAAATTCTTGACGTCAAAGAATTGGAAATACACAGAGGAGGCAGGGAAATACCAAGCCTGAAGGCTCAGTCACTCAGCCCTACTGAGATCTCTGTGGGCAGAAAGACATATGCTATTCAGAGAAAAAGGCAACACCCCAGACATATGGGCTTGCAGCTGCTCATCAGTCACTCCCAGCGTCATTTCTCATTATATTAACCTGAATGTGCAAAAACATGAAAGGCCTTTGGATTTTATCGTTGGAGTAGAGGTGCTCTTCACCTTTTACCACGAATGTGAGAAATTGTGTTCCCCGAGACTGATGTCAGAAGTGGCCACACTGCTCCCTTGTCTGTCTCTCTCTTTTGTGATGAGCCAGTTTCGGCCAGAAAGTTAAACAGCATTGTTCCACTTTTTCCCAGAGTACTACTTGTTCCTTTTGATCCTCACCCTTTAGAGTTGAAAAAAAATATTAGGTTCGTGCAAAAGTAATGGTGATTTTTGCCATTAAAGCTAATTTTTCCTGCCTGGAGCAGCAGGAAATGGCATCATATACTGATTTTGCCTCTTCATTTTTGTGCTATGTTTTTATTCGAATTCAAATAAAATCAGGCTGGGAACCCATAGAGGAGAAAAAGTGTATGGATAATGGGACTTTGAAGGCCTATGCATATTCCAACAGTTTAAAGCATGGTCTCTGAAATTTGGGAGCATTCCAAATTGGAGTCTTGTCTGTTAAAATAATGAACAGTATATGTATTGCTACATCCAAAGCCTAACCCCAGTGAACTGGTTATAGACAAATCTCATCCCATAAAGAAAAAATAAGATCTTATCTAAGAAATAGTTAACATAAGGAAAATAGTTGTCATTTTAGGATGATAAACTTCTATTCCTTCTGCTGGCATTCTACTAACAGGCATTTTACATTCCACATGAAAATCAAAGTAACAAGAATCTTTGCAAGCTCATCTCTCAAAATGACATGGATACAGCCCTACTGAGCTCGCAGTCTTAGAAGGAAAATAAAGCGATTGAATAACTATGAGTGAAAGTAAAATGACAGTTGTGTTAGATCCACCCTAACCAGCTCCTAGCACCCACCCAGACCTTTTGCTGTTATTCTGTCAAGGAAAAGACAGATACAGAGTTAACAGAAGAAATGCAATGTGGCATGTTGATAAAACACCTCTTAGGGACACCACTGGCATGTGATGAGCTGAAACTGAGCAAAGAACATCGTGCACTAGGACTTGGAAGTTGTATTATACAGAAATGTGTGTTTATATTGGGACTTCTACGTTTTTGTGATAGAAAATGCAATCTCTGCAGAGAAGAATGAGATTTACTTATCAGGTCTTGAGGCTCAGTTTTCTTTATCTAAAAAATGGGCTCCTATGATCTCTCAGGCCCCCACCAATTAAAAAGTCACAAGAATTCTAGAAGAGTAACTGAGGATGAGCATGGGTACATTGGAGAGAGAGATGCAGGGTGTCATGAGATCCAGAGATGCTCCATGTCTGGGAAGCACCACCGAGGCCTAGGTGTGCCTGAAAAAAAGGGATTCGTGCATAGAGTGTGAGGAGCTGGGGAGCAAGAAGGTGAGGACGCGAATCCCAGTCCTTTCCCTGTTGAGTCCTATTTATGCACTCAACAAATATTAACACCGTTCATTGTAGCTAAGCTCTGTGCTAGGTGCTGGTGAGCAGAAAGCAGATACAGCCCCATGGAGCTTAGAGTCTGGAAGAGAGATAAAGGGATTAAATAACTATAAGTAAAACAGCAACTGTTAGGTGCTACCAAGGGGAAAAGTTCAGGGCGTTCTTCATTCTGAAAGCAGATACTTGGGGCAAGCTGGGACACCCCTAAAGACACACGTCTTGAGCTGCTCTATGAAAGAAGGGTTTGCAGCAAAATGCATGTTGGGGTGAGTGTGGATGTGTGTGGTGCAGCGTGGATCACATCAGTGGGGATGTGGGAGTGCTGTTGGAGCCACAATAACATTCTAGACACGTCTGGAGGCCAGGACCCAATAAAAGCCTGGAAAATTGAAACACAGTGAAAGAAAGCCAGAGCAAGAGAGCACAGAGAGTGAGGGCTCTCTCCCTGCCTTTGTCTCCCCCACATGCCACACACTGGCGGTGCAGTGCTGCTCATCTAAGCTTCTTGCACAACACCAGGCCCCTCTAGCCATCCATCGGCTGCTGAAGCCACCATCGTCGTGTCCCTGTTTAGACCTGTTTGAGTTAGCTGATGCGTGGACTCGGGAGCTGGACTTCCCAGCTTCAAATCCTGCCTTCATTGATTTCTACCTGGGTGACCCTGGGCAAGTCACAAAACCTCTCTGTGCCATCTGTAAACTGGGAAGAAGAAGAATGTTTGTCTTATCAGGATGCTATGAGGATTGATGAGCCGATATTTTTAAAGCACTTACAAAGGGCCTGACACATAATTGTTCGCCAAACACAATATTAGTAATAAATTTTCTCCACTACTTTTTCTATCCTCCACCCCTTCGCCATCATAGTTGCCCTGCAGGAATCTGGGTGAGGACAGAGCATGATCCCTTGGCTGCCACGGTCACCCAGTGGGTGCTGCCCGTCGGGATTTCTGAGCCTGCAGAAGAGGCCAGTGGTGTTTGCAGGGCAGCTGAGGAAAGGCAGGCGGCATACTCCCGGGGGCTGGGCCATCTCAGGAGGGGATGTGATGGAAGGGTGTGTTTGGTCTTCCAGGAGGCAGAAATTCTGAACACAGCCATCCTCACGGGGAAGACGGTGGCCGTCCCGGTGAAAGTGGTCTCCGTGGAGGATGACGGCACAGTGACAGAGCTGGTGGAGTCTGTGGAGTGTAGATCGTCTGATGAAGACGTGATTAAGGCAAGTTGACACCTCCCCACCCCTGCAGAAACCTGCTGTCATGTCAGCTTCTGTGCTCCTGGACCAGCTTGGGGCCTCTGGGACCTCTGGGTCCCACAGGATCGCTCCTATCCCATTCTGGTTATCCTGCCACTTAAATCAGGAGACTCTCCCTGGCACAAATATTGGACAGAATGAAAAACTGCTCTGGCTGATGACTCCGAGTCTGGGAGGCTGTCCCTTGACACTCTGTGTTTGCCGAATGCCCTTGGCCTCTTCCCAGATCCCCAGGGAGATTGCGGCAGGAGGCAGGGACCAGCTTACCCTCCACCCACCCCAGGCCAGGGAGAAGAGGGGAGGGAGCCCCAGAGCCTAGATGGATGGGTGTGTGGCCACACACTCCGGGATGATTCTATGGCACACAGCACTTGTGTGAAATCAATGGTGGTATAAGTTATACAACTACTCCCAGCTTTGATTTACAATACTGGCCAAGGGAGAAAGAGGAAATCGTTCTCTATTCCTCTGCTCAGCCCACAAAATTCCACATGAGCTAGGGATATGGATGAACAGCGCTCACCCCTCCTTCCTTCGTCTCGGCCTCTTAAATTGAGTGCAAAAATGATTCAAAACAAAGGCACACTGGGAGACGGATGGAGGAGGCTGAGGAGATGGGAGTCTTGCTCTGCCAGGAACCTCATAGAACACTTCCAGCCTGCGGGAGGTAAATGGGTTCCTCAGGCTGCCACCACCCACTCCAGAGCCAGGGCTGCAGTGACAGATGCAGCAGGTACCTCCTTGAAGGAGGAGGCTGCCAACAAAAGCCCAGGACAATGAGAAGGGCCTCACGAGGCTCCGAGAGACTCCTTCCGCATGAGTCCCAGCCAGGGCCGGAGCACAGGACAATACCCAGACAGGAACTGGTGTAACCACTCTGCTCTGAAGCAAATCTTCACGGAGCATTTTTGCTCACTTAAAACAGTCAACAAACGCGAATCTAATCCCCACTAAGTGCTAGATACTGTTCAAAACTCTAGGACCGCACAAATGAGATGGACAAGCCCCATCCTTAAGGGTTTAAGAGAGAAGGCAGAGATGTCAGAAAGCAACAGGGCAGCAGGAACACAGGACATCATACAGCACTCCTGCCTACTCATTCCAGAATCTTCTTCACATCAGCACAGGGCAACTTCCTTGACTGGCTCCAGCCAATATCTAGGCTCATTCTCCCCTCTCTGCACATCCAAGCCTTCAGCAAGTCCTGTTGGCAATGCCTTCCAAGGATAGCCAGGATCCAGTCCTCCTCCACAGGTCCTGCCACCACCCCGATCCCAGAAACAGTCACCTCAATCAAAGCATTGACCACCTGGCTGGTGTCCTAGGTCCCATGCTTGCCTCCTCTCCCATAACCCCTCTTTAGTGCCACAGCCAGGGCGGCCACAGGCGATCTGATCATGGCACCCCTCTGCTTGGCCCCTCCCACTTCTCTCACATGATGACCTCCAGGCTGATGAGTGGACACGGATGTGCAGTTTGATAGAAGAAATCAGTCTAATCATGAGGTTAGAGATCTATCTAACCTCATGTTAGATAGATCAGTTGGGTGACGACAGTTTACAACAATCTATTACATATTTCAAAATAGCTAGAGAATAATACAAACGTTCCTAGCATAAAGAAACAACAAATACCTTAGGTGGAGGTTGTCTTAGTTACACTGATTTGATCTTTACAAATTGTATGAATGTATTAAATGGCCACGTGGACCCCAAAATATGTATATTTATTATGGATCAATACTTTTTTTATGAAAAAAAATGCACTGGCTTCCCCTCCTCAAAGGAAAAGCCAAAGTGTTTACAGAGACAGAATCAAACCTTTGCAGCCACATCTGCTGTAACGCTGACCTCATGCTAGGCACAGCCCCTCTGGTTCCCTCCACTCTGGTCACATGGAAGTCTTGGCCGCTCCTGTAACAGTACAGGCATCCCCTCCCCTCCTTCTGCCTTTAAATTTCTTTCCCTAGATGCCTGCACGGCTCCCTCGCCTCATCTTCTCCCCAAGGCCTTTCCTGAGCAGCATCAGCAAAATCTTCACAGACACCCACAGCACTGCCTTCCCCATCCCTGCTGAACTTCTGTTTATATATGCATATATGTCATACATAGCATATGTTTATGTATTCACAGATACACTATATATTTTTGTTTATTGTATTCATCGTCTGACTGTCCTCCTTGGAACCTAAGCTCTGTGAGGGCAGGGCTGTATTCATTGTCTGACTGTCCTCGTTGGAATGTAAGCTCCGTGAGGGTAGTGCTGTATTCATTGTCTGACTGTCCTCGTTGGAATGTAAGCTCCGTGAGAGCAGGGCTCTATTCATTGTGTGACTGTCCTCCTTGGAACTTAAGCTCCGTGAGGGCAGTGCTGTATTCATTGTCTGACTGTCCTCGTTGGAATGTAAGCTCCGTGAGGGTAGTGCTGTATTCATTGTCTGACTGTCCTCGTTGGAATGTAAGCTCCGTGAGAGCAGGGCTCTATTCATTGTGTGACTGTCCTCCTTGGAACTTAAGCTCCGTGAGGGCAGTGCTGTATTCATTGTCTGACTGTCTCATTGGAACCTAAGCTCCATGAGGGCAGGGCTCTATTCATTGTCTGACTGTCCTCTTTGGAACCTAAGCTCCGTGAGGGCAGTGCTGTATTCATTGTCTGACTGTCTCATTGGAACCTAAGCTCCATGAGGGCGGGGCTGTATTCATTGTCTGACTGTCATCGTTGGAACCTAAGCTCCGTGAGGGCAGAGCTGTATTCATTGTCTGACTGTCCTCGTTGGAATGTAAGCTCCGTGAGGGCAGGGCTGTATTCATTGTCTGACTGTCCTCGTTGGAACCTAAGCTCCGTGAGGGCAGGGCTGTATTCATTGTCTGACTGTCATCGTTGGAACCTAAGCTCCGTGAGGGCAGGGCTGTATTCATTGTCTGATTGTCCTCATTGGAATCTAAGCTCTGTAAGGGCAGGGCTATATTCATTGACTGTCCTCGTTGGAACCTAAACTCCGTGAGGGCAGTGCTATTTGAGTCCACTTTGTTCACCACTCTATTCTTATCACAACAGTAGTGGGGAGTTTTTTGTTTGTTTTGTTTTTTGTGTGTGTTTTAAACTTTCATTTCAGGTTGGGGGTACATGTACAGGTTTGTTATATATTAATAGGTCACCTGCGTGTCACAGAGCTTTGACGTACAGATAATTTCATCACCCAGGTAATAAGCACAGTACTCAAGAGGTATTTTTTTCTGATCCTCTCCCCCTCCCACCCTCCACTCTCCCATAGACCCCAGTGTATGTTGTTCCCCTCCTAGTATCCATGTGTTCTCCTTGTTGATCTCCCACTTGTAAGCAAGAACATGCAGTATTTGGTTTTCTATTCCTATGTTAGTTAGGATAATGGCCTCCAGCTCCATCCATGTCCCTGCAAAGGACATGATCTCATTCTCTTTTATGGCTGCATAGTGTTCCATGGTGTATATGTACCACATTTTCTTTATCCAGTCTAGCATTGATAGTCATTTAGGTTAATTTCATGTCTTTGCTATTGCGAACAGTGTAGCAATGAACATTCACATGCATGTATCTTTACGGTAGAATGATTTATATTCCTTTGGGTATATATCCAATAATACGATTGCTGGATTGAATGGTAGTTCTGTTTTTAGCTCTTTGAGGAATCACCAAACTGCTTTCCATAGTAGCTGAACTAATTTGCATTCCCAGTTTGCACCGTATAAGCATTCCCTTTTCTCCACAACCTCACCAGCATATGCTTTTTTTTTTTTTTTTTACTTTTTAAAAGGCCATCTGACTAGGGTGAGATGGTATCTCATTGCGATTTGGGTTTGCTTTTCTCTAATGATTAGCGACGTTAAGCATTTTCTCATATGCTTATTGGCTGTATATATGTCTTCTTTTGAAAATGTCTGTTCATGTCCTTTGCTCACGTTTTAGTGGGGTTGGTTTTTGCTTGTAACATTGTCTATGTTGCTTACAGGTGTAGGATATGAAACCTTTGTCAGATGCTTAGTTTGCAGATATTTTTTCCATTCTGTTTGTAGGTTGTCTGTTTACGCCGTTGAGTTTTTTTTGCTCTGCAGATGCTCTTAACTTTAATTAGATCCTGTTTGTCAATTTTTGTTTTTGTTGCAATTGCTTTTGGCATCTTCATCATGAAATCTTTGCCAAGTTCTATGTCCAGAATGGTATTTCTTAGGTTATCTTCCAGGGTTTTTATAGTTTTTAGATTTACATTTAAATATTTAATCCATCTTGAGTTAATTTCATATGTGGTGTAAGGAAGGGGTAGGTCATTCAGGAGTAGGTTGTTTAACTTCCATGTAGTTTTATGATTTTGAGTGATTTTCCTCATATTTATTTCTATTTTTATTGTGCTGTGGTCTGAGAGTGTGGTTGGTATGGTTTCAATTTTTTTTTGAATTTGCTAAGGATTGTTTTATGTCTGATTATGTGGTTGATTTTGGAGTATGTGCCACGTGGTGATGAGAAGAATGTATATTCTATTGTTAGGGGTGGAGAGTTTTGTAGATGTCTATGAGGTTCATTTGTTGAGTTCAGGTCCTGAATATCTGTGTTAATTTTCTGCTTCAATGATTTGTCTAATACTGTCAATGGGATGTTGAAATTTCTCACTATTATTGTATGGGGATCTAAGTCTCTTCCTAGGTCTCTAAGAACTTGCTTTATGAATTTGGATGCTTCTGTATTGGATGCAGGTATAGTTAGGATAATTAGGTCTTATTGAATTGAACCATGTACTATATAATGCCCTTCTTTTTTTATCTTTGTTGGTTTAAAGTCAGTTTTTTTTTTTTTTTTTCTGAAATTAGGATTGTAACTCTTGCTTTTTTTCTGTTTTCCATTTCTTTGGTAGATTTTTCTCCATCCCTTTATTTTGAGCCAATGGATGTCACTACATGTGAGATGGGTCTCTTAAAGACAGCATACCATTAAGTCTTGTTTCTTTATCCAGCTTGCTATTCTGTGCCTTTTAATTGAGGCATTTAGCCCATTTACATTCAAAGTTAGTATTGATATGTGCAGATTTGATCCTGTCTTGGTGTTGTTAGTCATAGACTTGTGTTGTTGCTTTCTAATGTCACTGTTCTGTGTATTTAAGTGTTTTTTCAAATTGGCTGGAAATGGTCTTTCCTTTCCATATTTAGTGGTCCTTCCAGTAACTCTCGTCAGGCAGGGCTGGTGGTAACAAATTCTCTCAGCACTTGCTTGTCTGAAAAAGGGACTTATTTCTCCTTCACTTATGAAGATTAGTTTGGATATGAAATTTATGGTTGAAAATTTGTTTCTTTATGAATGTCGAATATAGGACCCCAATCTCTTCCAGCATGTAGGGTTTCTGCTGAAAGGTCCACGGTTGGCCTGGTGGGGTTCCCTTTGTAGGTGACCTGCCCCTTCTCTCTAGCTGCCCTTAACATTTTTCCTTTCATTTTGACCTTGGATGATCTGATGATTGTGTCTTGGGGATGTTCTTCTTCTGTAATATCTCACAGGGGTGCTCTACATTTCCTGAATTTGAATTTTGGTGTCTCTAGTGAAGTTGGGGAAGTTTTCATGGATGATATCCTGAAATATGTTTTCCAAGCTGCTTGCTTTCTCCCTGTCTCTTTCAGGGATACCAATGAGTTGGAGATTTAGTCACTTTACATAATCCCACACGCCTTCCTCAGAGGCTTTGTTTGTTCTTCTTCATTTTCTTCCTTTATTTTTGTTTGACTGAATTATTTCAGACAGACAGCCCTCAAGCTCTGAGATTTTTTCAGCTAGGTCAACTCTGCTTTTAACACTTGCGATTGCATTATTTAATTCCTGTAGTGTGTTTTTTAAGCTCTATCACATCAGTTTGCTTCTTTTTTATAACGGCTATTTTGTTCCTATATCATTTTATTGTGATTCTTAATTTCCTTAGATTGGGTTTTGATGTTCTCTTGAATCTCAGTGATCTTTGTTTCTATCCATATTCTGAATTCTATTTATATCATTTCAGCCATTTCAGCCTCGTTAAGAACCTTTGCCAGGGAGCTAGTGTAGTCATTTAGAAGACAAAAGGCACTCTCGCTTTTTTAGTTGCCAGAGTTTTGTGTTTGCTCTTTCTCATTTGTGTGGGCTGATATTTTCTTCAGTATTTGAAGTTGGGTCCTTTGGATGGGTTGTTTTGCTTTTTTCTTATTTGATGAACGTTCTAGGGGGTTTGATTATGGTATAAGGTGGGTTCAGTTGACTGGCTTCAAGTCTAGTCTGCTCCTGGGTCTCTGAGGAGCCCCCTCTGATTATTGTTTTCATGCCCGTATTTCTTTTGTTCAGTATTCTGGTCCATGAGGCTCCCTCAGGCAGGAGCCGCAATTGGCAGACAAGCTGTATACTTGCCAGGTTGGTCCTAATCTGCTGTCCATATGCTCCCTGGGGAAATATGGGATTTTGTGTGTCCATAGAGCTCAGGTGGAAACAGGACTGCTGTGTTGGAAGCTCTCTGGGTGTGACACGTCTGGCTCTGGGAGGCAAGAGAGGGTGGAGTTCCCTGCCCAGCCATCCACATGTTTTCAGAGCAACAGGAGGCTGTGCCCCTTGGCAAATTTAGGCAAAAGTAGGACCACTGAGCCAGAAGCTCTAGCAGGAGTGACTTGCCTGGTTACCAGTGGCAGGGGTGGGTAACAATACCTGCCTGCCATCCAAATGCTTCCTGGGACCACAGGAGGCTGCACCCACCAGCTGAGTTCCCACAGAAGCAGGGCCACTGGACCAAAAGCTCTAGCAAGCATTGTCCTCCTGGCTGTCAGTCAACACTAGTGTTGAAAGGAAAACCTTAAACAAATTAAATATAACAGAGTTTAATTGAGTAAATAATGATTCACAAATTAGGGAACCCCCAGTATCTGAACAGGTTCAGAGCGACTCTGGAGCTGCTATGTGGTCAGATGACATTTATAGACAGAAAAAGGAAAGTGGACCACAGAAAACAGAGTGAGGTGCAGATGCAGCCAGATTAGTTACGGCTCAGCATTTGCTGTATTTGAACATGGTTTGAAGTATTGGCTACCTGTAATTGTTGACACTCAGCGATTGGTACAAAAGCAGGTTGCAGCATGGTTGAACATGCAGTTAGGTTACTGTTCAGTAGGCATGGAGAAATCTTTGAGCCAAACTTAAGCTGCATGCAGCAGCTTTAGGCTAAACTTAACACAAGGCACATAGTAGGTGGTCAAGAAATGTTGGCTGTCAGCAAACATTTGCTCAAATATGTTTGACAGCAAACATTTCTTGAGCAACTACTATGTGCCTAGTGTTAAGTTTAGCCTAAAGCTGCCTCACGTAGTTTAAACGCTGAAGGGAAAACATAACCACATCACTCAAGGTTTCCCTGGGGGTGTAATACCTGAAGGATGAACCTGTGCCCAGTCTGCCCTGCCAGCAGAGGAAATGTCATGAGGAAGAGGAATAGGAGGTGGTTCTTTCAGCTTGTGGCCACACTTCCAGCCTCCAGGAGTGGCCATGTGATTCAGGGTGGCCAATCAGAGCATTGCAAATTCTGGACATGCCACTGGCTCAGAGACAGACACATTATCCAATCAGAGCCAATGAGATGCAAGCTTGCGACTTGGGCTGGAACTCTGGAGAAAGAAATGTTTTCCCTCCCCTTGTTTCTGAGACTGACTCATGAAACCACCCTTGGAAATATAAAGGGTGCAACGAAAAATGAAAAACCTCACAGCATTTATTTTACATCCACCAATAAGCCTCAAAGCCCGATGCACAACTTAGAAATCAAAACCCACAGCTCACACAGTTGTCATTGTGCTGCTCTGTGAATCACAGATGTTGACAAAGAGCCACCTGGTACGTGTGATGTTTTGGCGTCATTTGGAGGCTGTTAAGAAAGAAAGCCAAGGGATTCTCAGAGATGTGTCACAGCCACCTGTGCAGCCCCTGGAAAGCCTCTGAGTGGAGAAGGTCTGCCTTGAAAGGCCCCAGTCTTTTTATTTTTATTTGCTTTCTCTTCTTTCCTCAGCCAAAAGCCCAACAGGCTGGTGTGGGCTTCCCCAGCCACATCAAAACCTCCTCTCAGGAAATCTACTGAAAACTCATTCATGTTGAATTGTAAATTGCATAAAGGCATGCTGTCTTCTGCCTTCCAATGATGCTCGGTTGTTTTTTTTTTTTTTTTTTCTTTTTTTTTTTTTCAAGAAGGCAACAGGTCCCCAGGGAAAGCATTTCAGATGTTTGCAATAATATCCATTGTGATTCTCAGGGGTTGGAAATAATAGGAAATGCCACCAACATTAACAAGTTTAAAAAAATTGTCACATGATTGAAAAGTCCAGCTTGGGGCTAGCTTAGGGTGTTTTATTTAGAACTCCAAAATATATCACCGGAACATCCCCTCTCTCCCTCTCCCTCCTTCTCTCTCTCTCCCCCTACCCCCACTCTTTCTCACTTTTTCTTCCCTGTAGACACTCTTCTGTATGAGTTTCATTCTCACAGAGCTGTCGTTGTGGGAGCAAGATGGATGCCTCAGAACTGGCTCACATCCAGTAGAAAAGAGTGTTTGTCTTCTAGGACATTCCTGTATAAATCCTGGGATGTGTGCTTATGGCACCTATTTAGGTCACCTCCTTATCCTTGAGCCCAGCACTGCAGCCAGGGATCCAAACATACTGGTTGTCCAAACCCTAAGTCATCTCAAAGCACATGAACTCAATGAGGAGTTTGGGGAGTAGGGTCCCCCAGGGCCAACCTGTGTATTGTCACTACAGAGAAGGGCAGTGGACTGACTCTCTGCAGTAAGAGCAGCCCATGTCCCCTGCAGCCACTTAGGAGTGGGATAGCCTCGGGGTTGGGAGCACTGTAAGAACCCACAGAGCAGCTGGTGGGAGAGCTGCTCTCTCCTAAAGCCAGTCACACTTCACACACTCGGAGGAAGACTGACTTGGGCTCGAGGGTTATTCCTGAAAAATGTGCTAAGGTTTTTGTTCTTATTGTTGCAACTTACAGGCTCAAGTGTTCATTAACAGTCCTGAACAAACCAGTATCCACCAAATATTTCAGACATGTCCACTGATAAAAATCAAAGGGGGCAGGCCGAGGCGGGGGGATCACGAGGTCAAGAGATTGAGACCATTCTGGCCAAAACGGTGAAACCCCGTCTCTACTGAAAAGTACAAAAATTAGCCGGGCATGGTGGCGCTCGCCTGTAGGCCCAGCTATTCAGGAGGCTGAGGCAGGAGAATTGCTTGAACTCGGGAGGCGGAGGTTGCAGTGAGCCGAGATCGCGTCACTGCACTCCAGCCTGGCAACAGAGAGAGACCGTCAAAAAAAAAAAAAAAAAAAAAAAAAAATCAAAGGGGCCTGTAGCCCTACCTGATTATAGCTGCTCTTGGTGAACCTGCTTTATTTTACAGCATTTCAACAGCATCAACATCCACCCTTGCTTCCACACCGGAGACACACCACAGTGGAAATCAGGTGTAATAAAGCTTGACACATTCCCCTAAGGTGGATCAAAGTAGAATCTTTCTCTCTGTGAGAGTAGCAAACTGCTGTGAGGAAAAGGAGTGTAATTTCGGGGATGGGAGCACAACACATAACAAGCTGAGTAAACAATCAGGAGGAAGAGAAGAGTGGAAAATCAGAGAAGCTCTTCCGCAGCTATTTTCGGCATCCCTGGTGGAGCACTTCAGTGTTGGGGCCTGAATGGCCTAACTCCTCTTCCAGCAGCCTGTTCCTGAGGAGAGGAGAGCAGTGGGGAGCCGGCTCCCGTGCAGTTCTGTTTCAGCAATCCAGCTGGACGCCCGACCACCTGCACCGCCACAGGGACAGCCCTCAGGAGGCAGCTTCCTAATTAGTCGCTTCTCTTTTTTTCTCCACCTGCAGATCCTATAACTTCCTATCAGCTTTTTTGTCTGCATCCCAAGAGTTTAGCCAAATGGCTTCAAATATTCAGCTAAGGAATGGAGAAGTTGCGGGGATTGTGCCTCCTCACTGACCCCTGCTGCCTCCTTTGAAGACTTCCTGTGTCACCTGCAGGGAAGAGTTCTCGGGAAGCAGACTGGCCACATAACAATAGCATCCCCCGTGTACGAGCTTGATACCTTTGATGCACTGACACAGGAGATGCACTTTTGATGAGTGAAGGAGTGTCTCTGAGGCTCTTTTATTCAGGAGGGGTAATGGTTTAGACTGACCTCCCAATAGACACTTCCTTCAATCCATCATGTGGCAAAGGGTGGTCATTTTGATAGGAATCCTTCAATATTGGAAAGGACTCTGTAGCTGCAGAGTGGGAGTGACCACCTGCGGGATACAGGGATTGGACCTGTTGGTCCCCCCTCCATCCAGTGGAGATCCAAGTGGATTCATGGCAGGGAGAGTTAGGGGAAAATAAAGATGCACTGTATCACATAAACTTTGCATACTCACCCGGCATTATTATTGATTTTCAATCATGGCATTCTATTTGGACAGCAAATAGTGGTGATTCTTTCCTAAAGTTGACTTCCTAATGTTAGGATTTTTGTTATTGCTGGATTAGGAGTTGATATGGTTTGGCTGTGTCCCCACCCAAATCTTATCTTGAATTGTTGCTCCCATAATCCCCACGTGTCATGCGAGGGACCGAGTGGGAGGTAATTGAAACACGGGGGCAGGTCTTTCCCATGCTGTTCTCATGATGGTGAATAAGTGTCATGAGACCTGGTGGTTTTATAAAGGGCAATTCCCCTGCACAAGCTCTCTTGTCTGCCACCATGTAAGACATGCCTTTGCTCTTCCTACACCTTCTGCCGTGATTGTGAGGCCTCCCAGCCATGTGGAACTGTGAGTCCATTAAACCTCTTTTTCATTATAAACTACCCACTCTCAAGTATTTCCTCACAGCAGTATGAAAATGGATAATACGGGAGTAAATGTATTAGTTTAGAGAAAACAACTTTTCTGCTTCCTATCCATAGGCTCATCTTGTAAGTTCTTCTACTATATCAATCTGTTTCTAAAACCTAATGTGTGATTTCAGAATTGTTAGTGGATTATTTCACTCCTGATGCAGATTAAAAGTAGTTAGAGATAGCCAAGAGTAGTGGTTCACAGCTGTAATCCCAGCACTTTGGGAGGCTGAGGCGGGTGGATCACTTGAGCTCAGGAATTCGAGACCAGCCTGAGCAACATGGCGAAACCCTATCTCTACCAAAAATACAAAAATTAGCTGGGTGCACACCTGTTATCCTAGCTACTAAGGATGCTGATGGAGGAGAATTGCTGGAACCTGGGAAGTCGAGGCTGCATTGAGCCATGATGGCGCCACTGCACTCCATCCTGGATGACGAGACCCTGTTTCAAAAAAAAAAAAAAATTGATGGACATGTTATAGCAATAAGAATAGAAAGTGTGATGTTTTTAATACTTATTGGATGCTTACTTCATAGCAGGTAAGGATTTGCTTCTTTAATCCTCACAGCAACCCCATGAAATAGGTATTTTTATCAGTTATAGTTTAACACATATATTTTCTGTTTTAATTTTTACTTTATTGTAAATTAACAGTTTATAATTATATATATCTACGGAGCACAAAGTGATGTTATGATTGATGAATAAAATGTGAAATAATTAAATCAAACTAATTAACATATCCTTCACTTCAGATACTTATTTTTCGTAGTGAGGACAGTTGAAATTTACTCCCTCGACACTTTTTGAAATGTACAATATACTATTATTAACTATATTCTCCACACTGTGAGGTAGATTTTTAAAAAATAACTTATTCTTTCTGGCTAACTGAGGCCTTGTACCAAAACCTCAACGTCTGTAATGACCATTGTACTCTCTGCTTTGATGAGATCCATTGTTTTCGTTTAGAGTCCACGTGTGAGAACATGTAGTATTTGTCTTTCGGGGCCTTGTGTATTTCACTTAGCATACTGTTCTCAAATTTCATGCATATTGTCAAAAATGATGCAATGTTTTTTAATGTCTGGATAGTATTCCATTGTTTGTATGTAGATGGATTTACCTATCCATCTGTTGATGGACACTTAGGTTGATTCCCTAACTCGGCTATTGTAAGTAGTGCTGCAGTGAACACAGGAGTGCAGACATTTCTTCGACATGCTAATTTCAGATCTTTGGGGTATATACTCAGCAGTGGGATTGATAGATTTTATGGTAATTCTATTTTCATTTTTCGAGGAACTTCCATACAGTTCTCCACAATGACCAGACTAATTTACATTTCCACCAACAGTATACAAAGGTTCCCTTTTCTTTACATCCTTGCCCACACTTGCTATCTTTTTAATAATTCTTAATGATTGTTTATAATTTTAACAATTCTTAATAATAGCCATTATGACAGGTATGAGGTGATAGTAAAACCAAGGAATGGTTTTAATCTTCATTCCCTAATGATTCGTGATGTTGAGCATTTTTAAATACATCTGTTGACTATTTGTAGCTCTTCTTTTGTGAAATGTCTACTCAGTTCCCTTGCCCATGTTTTAATTGGATTGTTTTCTTACTATTCAGTTGTTTGAATTTCTTATATATTTTAGATGTTAACCCTTATTGGATGTATGGCTTGCAAATATTTTCTCCCATTCTGTAGTTTATATCTTCACACTGTCAATTGTTTCCTTTGCTGTGCAGAAATATTTATCTTTCATTCAATTTCATTTGTCTATTTTGTTTTTGTTGCCTGTACTTTCAAGGTTAAGTACAGAAAATTATTGCTCAGACAAAACTGATACAGTGTTTCCCCTGTGTTTTCTTCCAGTCATTTTGCAGGTTCTGATTTTGTGTTTAATCTATTTGTCTTTAATCTATTTTGAGTTGATTTTTGGATGTGGTATGTGATAAGGGTCCAGTTTTATGCTTCTGCATGTGGATATCCAGTTTTGCCAGTGCCATTTATTAAAGAGACTGTCCTTTCCCATTGTGTATTCCTGGAACCTTTGTTGGAAATCAATGGACTTTACAAGCATGGATTCATTTCTAGGCTCTCTGTTCTGCTCCATCGAAAGTGGTATTATTTTTATCCTCATTCTTGGGGTGAGGGAATTGAGGCACAGAGAGTTCTGACGCTTCATCACAGATCACGTACATGGTATCCATTCCCAACCCTTTTCTATCTTCCTCTATCACTCATCTTCTAGAATAGGGGTTGGCAAACTATGCCTACTTGGGGATGAGATTAGGCATGTTTACCTGTTGAGTATTGTCTATGGCTGCTTTTGTGCTACAGTGACAGAGTGGACATATAAAAATCATATACAATCCAAAGTTCCGTATCCATAAAGAAAGTTTCATTGTAGCACAGCCACACCCACTCATTTATATCTTGTTAATGGCTGCTTTTGCATGACCAGGGCAGAGTTGAGCTGTTGTGAGAGAAATCATATGGCCTGCGATGCTGAAAATACTTACCATCCAGTCCTTTGTAGAGAAAGTGCCAATCTCTGCTCATGGACTCTACTGGGCCTTTTCTTCACGGGTGGTGACTTTCATGATTATTTACTGAAACGTACTCCCCCAGCCAAAAGTAACTCCTCCACAGATGCTTGCAATTCTTCCAACAAGACTTCATGCCATTGGATTAAGCATTAATCTCTCCCTACAATCCTTCATTAAAGTTAATACATTTCTAGGTGAGATTGTACATATCAATTCCGGGAAATTTTTGTCATGATGAATTGTTTAGATCACTTTTCTTTTTGATAGGCAAATCTGGACAAGCAGAGATTATACTTCCTGGAGAAATAGGAATACCTCAAAAAAAATAAGAGAAAATGGGTCAAAGATGGACCAACCTTGCCCTATATCTTAGGTTAGTCTAGAAGAGCATCATCAAATAAACCTCACACAAGGTACTCCTCCCAGTACCCTACCCAGGGCAGACATCACCAGTCAAATACACCACATCATTTTACTGTGCTCAGACATTGGTCAACAATCCCGAATACTGCCAATCATGGAGCATCTTAGACCTAGAAAGAAACCACATGACCTCCCCATGCCACCTCACTTACATAGAATTTACATAAAGGATTTTGGAGAACATGTAGACCAGGAATCACAAGCCCAGAAGAATACAAGAGCCAGGAGATAATTTAAATGAGTAAGAGCAATAAGGAATCATGAGGATTGCAGCAGACTGGGGGACATCTGCCCTTTCTAGAGATAAAGCCACAACTACATCCTACCTGACTGTTGCTACGTGAAAAGAGTATAACATGTTGCTTAAGCATTTTAACTCCTGAGTCAAATTGCATGGATTTAAATCCTTGTTCTGATATTTATAAAAAACTACAACCAGGGCAAGATCCATAAACTCTTTTTTTTCTTTTCTTTTTTTTTTTTTTTTTTTTTTTTTTTTTTTTTTTTTTTTTTTTTTTGTGTGTGTGTGTGTGTGAGATGGAGTCTCGCTCTTTTGCCCAGGCTAGAGTGCAGTGGCACAATCTCAGCTCACTGCAGCCTCTGACTCCTGGGTTCAAGCCATTTTCCTGCCTCAGCCTCCCAAGTAGCTGAGATTACAGGCACCTGCCACCATACCCAGCTAATTTTTTTTTTTTTTTTTTTGGTAGAGATGGGATTTCACCATGTTGGCCCAGCTGGTCTCGAATTCCTGACCTCAAGTGATCCGCCTGTCTTGGCCTCCTAAAGTGCTGGGATTACAGGTGTGAGCCACCACACCTGGCCCCCATAAACTCTTTATTCCTCAGTTTTTTTCTGTTGTTGAAGGAACATGATCCATTTAACGTGAGAAACTTTGATTCTAACAGACTTTTAGTTCTATGACCAGAAAAAAACACATGTGGTTGTGTTGGAAAATTAATCAATTAGAGTCACTTCAATTATGCGTAAATTCCCTTATAATAGGAATATGCCTTCAGCTATGTTCTTAATTTCAGGACTATCTGCACAAATCCTTCCCTGGTTTAATTATTTAGAACCAGATAAGTGGGTCAGGGTCACAAGGTAATATGAATTTCCTATGAGCTTCTCCTTGTTGGTTTTGATTTTGTCCCCCACCCCAAAATCTACTCTCCACTCAAGAGTCAAAGTGATCCTTTTAAAATATGGGCCACATCACGTTATTTCTGCACTCAAAATCCTCCCATGGTTTCTGTCTCCAACTCAGTGAAAGTCACATTCCTTACAACTGCCTCTAAGGCCTATTCCATCTCCCCGCCCTTCCTCTTAGCCCCTACCATCCCGACCTCATTTCCTGCAACTCTCCTTCTGTCCACACTGGGCTTCTTGATGACTCTTGGAGCCTCCCAGGCCTGTGCTTGCCTGGAGACCTCACCCTGCCTTTCTCCCTCCTACTGGATGCATGCAGCTCCCCTCACTGTCTTTGGATCTCTGCTCAAATCTCCCCAGTTTCAATAGCAATGCCCCATCTCTGACATTCCCCATCCTTCTTCCCTGCTCTATGTTTCTTCATAGAACTTATCACCAAAGCCTTCCTATATTTTTTGCTTGTTATCTGTTCATTGTCCGCCTCTACAAGGGTAAGGACTAGTTGGTTTTGATCATTACTGATTCCCCAGTGCCTGGAACAATGCCTGCTGCCCACTGGGCTATCAATATTTGTTGAAAGAAAGATCTTATCTAAGAAGTCACAGTGGATGAGGATGGAGAGGGCCATCTCTCTTGGTTGTCACATAGAGGATTCTGATTATCACGGGGAGGAGGAAGACTCCACTCTTCAGTGGAATAAAACATAGAAACAACTCTGAACAACGTTTTCTTCATTTGGATGAGGAGACACCTGTATACTTACTGTAGCGTGGATTTTTCCTGAACCTTCACATAAAAAAGTGAAAATATACCCTGGATGGTGGATGAGACTCCCTCCAGGCCAAAAGAAAAATAAGCACAAGTTTCAAGAGCTGAATTAATGGATAATGTTTATTTTTATTTTTATTGAACTTTTATTTTAGGTTTGGAGGTACACGTGAAGGTTTGTTACATAGGTAAGCTCGTGTCATGAAGATTTATTGTACAGATTATTTCATCAGCCGGGAATTAAGCCAAGTGCCCAATAGTGATCTTTTCTGCTCCTCTCTCTGCTCCCACCTCCACCCTCAGGTAGACCCCCAGGTCTGTTGTTTCCTTCTTTGTGTTCATAAGTTCTTATAGTTTAGCTCCCACTTATAAGTGAGAACATGCGTTATTTGGATTTGTATTGATGGGTAATGTTTAGGATTGTATTCAGATGGCTCTGTCAGTCCAGTTCAGAAAAGATTAAACCTATGGTGAGAATAGCTGCAGAGTTAATGTTCTGGATGTAAAGGTAAGAAAACAGCGGCGAGGTTAGGAAGAGAGGGGCCCAGCCCTAATTGCTTCTCCATATTTTCTGTTTTCTACATGGAGAGAAACAAATGGGACAGCAAATTAAAATTCTTTATCAGTCTAAATG
Organism: Theropithecus gelada; assembly: GCF_003255815.1. Lineage (NCBI taxonomy): Eukaryota > Metazoa > Chordata > Mammalia > Primates > Cercopithecidae > Theropithecus > Theropithecus gelada. The sequence continues at coordinate 88,329,989 of NC_037679.1, read as the reverse complement.
AAAACAAGGAGCCATGGGCCAAGGGTTCCTTTAACAGGTACTGGGTAGATAAAGTAAACCATGAGGATTGCAAATGGTTGCTTCCCAATCCCTGAAGGTCAAAATGACAAAAGTTGGGCTTTAGAGTCCAAACAAGAGACCTGGTCAGAAGAGCTTCAGTTTAAGAGATGTTCAAGAAAAATCTTCACTATAGGCAAATTTTGCCTTTCTATAGACTGTAACTCTTAGGTAAAATGTGACTTCATCGCACTTAGCACATTGTAGTCCTCAGTTATTTATGGGTGGGCAAATCCGATAGAGTTGGAGGAATTCAAGACTGGGGACATGTCTTACTCATTTCTATATTCCTGGACTTACCAGAAGGCCTGGTATGTAGCAGTTGCTTAATAAATAGTGATTTGTTGGATGAATGAGCAACAAACCCATCTTTGTATTAAAAATTGATAAACATCCAATGAGATATAAAGTATTAGATCCTTCATTTCCCTTTTATGGTATTTCCAGTTAGGCTGAGTTTTTAACACACATACTTTGTGTTTAATGGGTTATTTTAGTAAAATTCGATTTTGGATATGTTATTTGCAAAATGCTCTAAAGCATGGTGGGCAAGATACTACAGGTCAAGGGATTTGTAATGGGTGCCACCTGGTGGCAGCAGCCCAAATTGCAGGCATAGCACCTTCTGGGTTTCTAACATGCCTGTAAGGGTGAACCTTGCTGATTCGCCTCCATTTCTGTGATGGAGAATTATTTACTTGACTTTTAGTTCTGTGACCACAAAAGAAAATTGCTGTATGAAGAAGGAAAACATACTGGCAACAGCTGCATTAAAACATGAGTTATATGCCATATGTCACCATAAAACCTCTAACTAAACATGCAGGGAATTAAACACTGTGTATCATGTACAGAGTGCATGTAATTGGCATAAAGCTATTATATAATTTTTGAAGCCCAACGTTAGAATGGTAGTGTTGTATATAGTGATTTAGGATTTGAACCTCCTTTGGTGCTAAAATGAGGCACACAGCTGCCACCAGGCACATCACTGTTAAAATGTGTAACATACCCGCTGTACTTCAGACCCCTCATTTATGCCACAAAGTCTCACCAATGGAGGCAGTGATAGATAGTTAGTACCCAGCCAGCCCTGTCCTCTGAAACAAGAGAATAAAGATTAATAAGAGGAGAAAACAACGGCAAAAATATTTGTACAACCCTAAATTTGAGATTTTATTTATCCAAAAGGGGTATTTTTCATGATTAGTCTTTCAGGGCCTTACAGTTTCTGTCTTATAAGAATTTGCCACAGAGTCTTGATTTCAATTTTAGAGACAGTTACAGAAGATGGCATCTTTCCCCTTACGGGAAGGTCTTTGATCCAAGACCAGAGGAAAAACAAGTATCACATAATGAGTGTGTGTGATCAAGATGAAAACCAAGCTCAAAGTTCTTCTAAGTGAAACTAGTGATGATACATTTCTTACTTTGGAGGTCATGGCTACAGTCAAGGAAGAGAATCAGTGGATTTCAAATTCCAAATAAGGACTCCTATTTGGATTCTGATGTTCCTGAGCAAAATTTCTCATGAAAAATTGCCCAGGAGGGAGGCCCCACGGGTCTCTTCCAGACCTCTCCAGCGGGTGTAGACGCAGGTCAAGGTAGTAACAACCATTCGAGGTCCAGCCAAGAGTAAGACTCAGGCCCTGGTGAAAACCAGAAATGAGCACTGTGCCTCCGCTAGATGCGAATTTTTTTTCTATGGGGCCAGGTTCAGACTTGAGAGACCCAAGGTTCAGAAGATATGATGGAGGCTCTCGTACAGAATTCAAAATTAAAGTGTTTGTAACTGATTTAATGAAGAGCCTTCGGCATAAACATAAATAATTTAACAAGTGTTTATTGAGTTTCTGATACATGCAAGCCCTGATCAGAGCGCTGGAGATTAAGCAGTAACAAAAAAGTCCCTGCCCTAATGAGTTTCCAACTGAAGGATGAGAACAGGAGATACTGTGTGTGTGTGCGTGTGTGTATGGTTCATTATATCCTATGATACAGTTTCATATATATAGTTTCCTCTTTAGAGAAAAAAATAGGAGACATAGAAATATATATATAATCTTTTATTGAGTATATATAAATATACATATATATCTCCTATATCTTATATAATTAGTATCATATATGTAGTTTCCTTTACAGGGGAGAAAACTAGGATACACACATACATCCACATATATCTCATCTCCTATATAACCTATATAGAGCTATATTTATATATATTTTACTTTCATATATATCCTTTATAATAGTTTCATATATATAGTTTCCTTTATAGAAAGGAAAATGGGAGATATTTTCATATAGATCTCTCTGTTCTCTATTCTATATGCGTAATTTCTTATACATAACCTATTTTAAATATACGTGTATATATCCCATATCCTATGTAGAACTCTGTGTGTGTGTGTGTGTGTGTGTGTGTGTGTGTGTGTGTGTGTGTGTGTGTTGTGTGTGTCCTATTTCCCTTCTCTGTGTTCGGCAAGGTATGTGTATGTGTGCACACATATATGTGTAGCATATGTTATATGTTATATGTGCCTCCTTGGAAAGGTGGCTTTGAGTAGATTCTACGTAGGCTAAGTGAGCAAGTCATGTGACGGTCAGAAAGGAAGAACAGTCCAGGCACTGTGGCAGGAAGCAAGGCCCACGTCCCTTGTTGGGGAAATAGCCAGGTCTGAGGAGCCCAAGATCAGCACCACTGGCAGTGACCCAGAGCGGGCGTCTGGAGCCGGATCTGGAAGGCGGGGAAACAGCTTGCTGAAGACCACAGGCCACACCTGGGGCTGCACCTTTTGTGCCGAGACAGCACCCGGGGCCTGTCCTGAGGTCTGAGGGGGTCTCACCAGCAGGACAGCAAGAGCTCTGGGCTGCTCCACTGAGAACAGAGAGCTAGGACCTGGGCTCGGAATCGGTATTAGTTTCCCACCACTGCTGTCAAGGACCTGTCAAGAAGAACCACAAATTTAGTGGCTTAAAACAACACAAATGTATTATCTTACAGTTCTGTAGGTTAGAAACCAACCTGAGTCATGCTGGGCTAAAATCAAGGTCTCAACAGGACTGTGTTGTGTTGTGGATGTTCTAGGGGAATATCTCCTTGACTTTCCAGCTGTCAGAGGCCCCCACATGTGCAGGCCCTAGACCCCCCGCTCCATCTGCAGGCCCCCAAGACCCCTCTCTGCATCTGCAGGCCAAGTCCACTCCCTCCATCTGCAGGCCCAAGACCCCCTCCCTGCATCTGCAGCCCCCAAGACCCCTCCCTCCATCTGCAGGCCCCCATGACCCCTCCCTCCATCTGCAGGCCTGAGACCCCCTCCCTGCATCTGCTGTCCATCCCAAGACTCCTCCCTGCATCTTCACAGCCAGCCATGTTGCATCTCTGACTTTTTTCCTCTAGTCTCACCTCCCTCTGATTCTCATTTTCTGCCTCCCTCTTCCACTTTTAAAGGCTCTTTGATTACACCTGAATAATCAGGATAGCTTCCCCCTCTCAACATCAGCTGTTAGCAACCCCATTTCCATCAGCAACCTCACTTTCCCCTGTCACATAACCTAACACATTCACAGTCTGCAGGGGTGAGGACACCGACGTCTTTGCCGAGCTTGACTGCCTGCCACAGACTCCCTTAACAACATCCCAGCAGACCAGACTTGCTTCTCTTGAAATTTAAACGGCGTTGTGCCACCTGAACCCTTCCTTGTGCACTAGCTTCCTCAGTTTTGAGGTGACAGAATGGGAGAGGGAAATGTTAAGTGCATTCTCTTGATTTCCCGTGGGGATGCCTGGCCTTCCTCCGGACGGACCTCACACACCCTGGGTCAGATGCACGGTGGGCCATGGGCCAGCTCTCCAGGCCACAACAGCCCTCACAGCCAGCCACGCTGGCAATGACCCCAGAGGGTAGCCCTCTTTCCTCACCATGTGCAGTCCTCACCCCCCACAAAGTCATCTAATCTCTTGGTCCTGATTCTGAGGCCTGAGCTGGGGCCATCTTCCTTACTTCCCAGGGATTGGAAACTTGAAAGGGAGCTTTCCCATCAGCCTGTCGTTTTGTTCTTTCATTATCTCCAGGCAGCATCGGGTACAATAACAGCCTAGGCTCCCAAACTTTCAGATTGGAATTGGTCCCGTCCCTGAGGCTGAAAAGTGGTGGTTTAGACACCTCCAAAGGCTACGAGCAAATCTTTAGGGCTTCCCTCCAATGGCTTAATGAAAACTCACCTCTGAGGGACTTCCTGTCTCTCATGGGGACCTGAAGGCCACACGTACTTCCCCTTCTGGATCCTCCCATTCCCTGTAAAACAGCCTCTCTTGTCCTGCAGTCCCTACTTTTTTGTTGACCTTGTTGACCAGTAAAGGGTGGGTAGCATCAATTCTGTTGTAACCAGATGGCACTGTGGGTCCTCCAGGAAAGTGGGTGGTCTCAGCCCCTCAAGCACTCAGAAGTCAGAACGCTGCGTGCCAGGAACATTACACTCTCAGCTACAGCCTTAATCAATTCAAGGGACGTAGAACTCAGCACCTAACAATACTGTTTCATTTCTGATTAAGCTCATAGAGGCTGAAATCTCTCTCTCTCTCTCTCTCTCTCTCTCTCTGTCTCTGTCTCTCCCTCACTCCCTGTCTCCCTCTCCCCCTCTCCCCTCTCCCCTTTTTTCCCTCTCCCTCCTCCCCTGTCTCTCTCATTTATCTCTATTATCTATCTATCTATCTATCTATCTATCTATCTATCTATCTATCCATCTATCTATCTTCTAGTTTCATCTTTTGCCCTTCAAATATCCATGCTGTGCTTCAGACACACCTGTGCCTGACTAGTATGTGTCTCCAGAAGCCCACTGGGGACCAAAACTGTCTCTAGTTGGAAACTACAGGGCTAGGAAGATATGCCTGGGTCAGAACATGTGAAGCCAGCATGCCATATTGCCCATGTGCATCTGGTATCTCTTGTCACAATAATGCTACAGAACAAAAATCACAACCCCTAATGACTTGAAACAGTGAGCATTTATTTCACCCAGAAGCCTGCGGGTCAGCTGGGCTATGCTTGAATCTGCAGTCAGCTGGAGTATTGGCCAATCCAGGAAGGCCTCATGCATACGTTGGTGGCTTTGGCAGGCTAGGTGTTGAGAGGTGACTGGGCACCCTGAGCTGCACCCTCCAGGAGGCCAGCCGGGACCTGCTCACAAGGCAACAGCAGAGTCCTGGAAAAAGAGAACAGCTTCCAGAGGCTTGTGGGGCCTTGTTTCAGGGCTGACGCAAGTCTGTTGGCCAAAATTTGTCTCCATGCCCACGTTCAAGGGATAGAAAACAGACTTCAACTCTTGGTGGAAGAAGCTGCAAAGTCCTGTTGCAAAGAGGATGGGTGAGTTGTGGGAGGGAGATTAAAATTGCAGCCATTGTTGCTGTCAGTCTACCGCGTCATTTTAAGACAACATATATAACATGTATTTGGCACGTCCAACTATGATTTCCTGAATATTCTTCTTTCAAACCATATTAAATTGTAAAAGTAGTTGGTGTAAAGAAACATATCAGTAAGTAATAATACGGGATAGGGTGACAGTGAGGGTAACACACAAGTGGCCAGAAAAGACTTCTTTACTATGTGACTTGATAAAAGTGGAGAAAGTGTTTCCGTCAGTGGTAAGTGCAGGTAAATCTCTTCGTGGAAATATGTGACTGCTTCATTTTGTCCTATTTGGAAGCATGACTCCACAGGAAAAAGGAACAAGGGAAGTTCCAGTGCCACAGGATGACTCACTATTTCTTAGAAGGAGGTGAGAAATAGGACATCCTACTGACTGTGACTATGCAGCAGTACAAAGAAGACACATTCCCGCTGCACAGCTGCGTCCGTTACGATTTGAAAACATTAAATGACTCTGGCTTAGTAATTATGATACAGAATGATAACCTGTGGTAGTTTTTAAGTAACTCTTAAGTAATAATATTTCAGAGTTTCATTCTGGTTCTCTCCTGCTCTTCCACTACCACGTCCCTGACACCCTCAGCCAAGTCCTCCCAGACTCACCTTACCTCCAAGTTCTTGGCTGGTATCGTGAGTTAGTTTTCCCATCCCTCCTCCTCCCACTATATTTGTTAGGGAGAGGCTCACTTCTATAACAAATAAATCCCCTCAATATTTTGTGTGGCCTAACACAATTGGAGTTGATTTACCTTTTGTATAACAGTCATATCAGTATTTTTTATCTTCCTCCACTTGATGACTCAGGGATCCAAGCTCTTTCCATCTTGTGGCTCCTCCATCCCCCTTAGGACTCCTCTATCACCCTCTAGTGGAAAATCACACACAGTGTTTGATGGTCAGGCCTGAAGGCGATTCACTTCTGCTCACATCCCATTGGCTAAAACACAGTCACATGGTCTTACTTAATTGCAAGGGAGACTGGGAAACCCAGGCTAGCTTTGTGCCTGGGAAGCAGAACACAGATGTTCTTGGGTGGAGGGGATTGAGATCCAAGAAGTAGGAGAGCCCAGAGCAGGTAATTATTTATATTAAATTGACAATAGTTGTTCAATATGCATTACGTTAGAAATTTATGATTTACCTCATATTTTATAATATGCAAAAATAGTGTGTCTAAAATGTATTACTTAGGGTTTTTTTTAATTTTGTAATTGAAATGTTAGCATTAGACAAAACCAATTCTGAAAAAATGTGTCACTTTCACAATGACGTTGTTGTTGTTATTACAGTTTAGCAAAGAATGATTCCAATGCTAAACCTCCTGCGGAGTGATTGTTCTGATCCTGGCACTGTTTGAAACACTTACATGTGTTAGCGCATTTCATCTTCATAACGTCCCTATGGGGTAGGTTCCGTGTTATGGATGAGGAAACTGAGGCACAAAGAAATGAAGTTGCATGCCCAAGCTTGAACCCAGGCAGTCTGGCTCCAGGGTTCACAGGGTTGCCCATCACAAATAAGCACAGCTCTTGATGACCCCGGAGGCAAAGGAAGGAAAAGCCAGGAAAGGGGCCGAGTGAAAACTGGAGACGGGCGTAGAGGGTCAAGTGGGGAGGTGGAAGAAAGTAAAGCCTGGGCCCCCTCTACTACATAGAGGATGTCTGGACCCCTCTCAGTGGAACTTAAGGAAACTAGGGGGCCTGGGAGGGATGACGGTCAGAGTCCTTGCGTCAGCAGAGGCATGGAAGGAGGCAAAGCTGAGGGGTCTCTGCAGGGGCTGCCAAGGGAGCTGCCAACCTGGATAAGTGACACAGGACTCCAGAGGAGCAGGATGTGAGCTGGAGATGTACCAAGGTGGCCTTTTACCCACCTGAATTTCACATGTGCAGAGGCTTCTCCACTGTCAATAGATGAGAAGAGAGCATCCCCCTGGGGGCCTTGGGTGGACTCCCCCCAGCTGGAACACTCAGAGGCTGCTAATGGAAGAATTCAGACATCTCTGTGCTCTGTGGTCAGCAGGGGCCAAGGAGCTCAGAGCCACATTCTGATTGTCTGGGGCAACCCTCCAGCAGGTCTGAGAAAGTATGGTTTTTGGCAACTCAAGCTAGAGGTTTTCTAGGGTATTGTCAGAGCAAAATAGCTTTATTAAAACAAGAACGTTTCCAGGGCTCTGGATTATATCGGAAGTTGTATATGCACTCCATTTCAGAGCAAAGTGGCTTAACCTCACTAGTAAGAAGAAAAACATGACAGATAGATAGATAGATAGATAGATAGATAGATAGATAGATAGAGTCAGATAGATAAGATATAGATATTAAATGTTTACATTTCCTAAAGAAAAATAACCAACTTTGAGAAGGCAATTTAGAATATTGGTCACACTAAATTATCTGTTGTTCTGTAGGCCAGATGAAAATAAAATAAAATAATATGATAAAAATAATAAAATTAAAATAAAATAATAAAAAATGATGAAAAGTAAAATAAATCATCTTCTGTTGATGACTTTCTAAACAACTGAGAAAAATATTCACTTTCTGGGTGGACAAATTAGTTGGGAATTTAACATGCATTAACTTGTTTTCACCCATTTTTATTTGTTTTGTTTTGTTTTGTTTTCAAACGTTCTTTTAAATTGAAAATAGGATTTTTTTTTTTTCTGTAACTGCTACACTTTTATTCTTGGTGATGACAGATCCCAGAAATCTCATTTCTTTGAAAGCTTAGAGATGTGTTTTGGAAGGCCAGGGTCCTCACACCCTGGATGGCCTGTTTATTTCTGCTGTAGTTCTGTGAGGTCGTACAGATGGTCTCCAGGATCTTCTCTCCTGGAGGGAGAACTGGGAATTCTAACCTTTCAGATCGGCAGCAAGTTGAATTCAGAGAATATTCTGTCATTTTAGAAAATAAATAAGTTCAGCGCAGGTTCAACTCGGCTCACAATAATTGGTTTTCGACTTGAGATTTAGTGAAATAATTTCCACCTAGGTTCAGTTTGGTTTGTTTAGCAAATTAGTTCCTTCTCTTCTCATGTGAGACTCAGCTCTGGGGCAGCTTAGGTCATGATTCTTGAGCCCAGAGCCTGAAGCAGAAACACAGGCTCCCGCCCCCACCCTCGCCCCAAACACTCATCCTTTCTTCCACCCGAACCCAGAGCATCACATTTCTGATGAAACAGCCCAAGGTGCTTGTCTAAGAAAGAGAAAGTGTGTCCCATGTGATCAGAGCTCAGCACCTCAACTGGATTAACCGTCTCTATCTCCGTGCAACCCGGGAGAGACAAGAATACTGAACAAAGACAAGAGCCGCAGGCGCTGGCACGCATGTTGTATCTTCTGAGACTGGATTGTGCCTGAGGCGTGAACTTCGTGTTGTAACAGCCACAGAGAGACTAAGTCCAGGGTGGGCTACTCACCCCCGCCCGAAATCCACCGCCCTGGCCCTTCTGGGCTGGTCCCATAGGTGACGGGAATCCCGTGAAATGTGCCCTGGAGCGGCAGGGTGCTGAGATCAGCCACATGGCCCAGAAATCAACCCCATCGCCTAGTCAGGTGCTTTTCTGTTTCGTCTGTAAACAGTCCGCACAAAGGACAGCCTGTGGCTGAGAACAGCTCTGGTTAACTCTGGCCTCTATTTAAATGCACACACAGGCAGGCCCTCTTGGAAGGTGACTGATGTCTGGGTTGATGTTGGTAATTTATCACAGGTAAAGAATTCTGACAGTGAGAACGTGAGATAAGGAGAGACTCCCCACACCCCTCCGCCTGCATCGCTGCTGCGGGTGGCCTGCAGAGACCCGGCCTAGATCAGATGTTGTCTTAAGGGAAACTGCAGACTCGGTGGTGACAGGAGTGAGCCGGTGACATGAGTGGGTGACATAGTGGGTCTTCAGAGGGCGTACCTAAGGAACACACTGTCCTCCCAGCCTAGCTTTTTTTTCCTCACTTGTAGTAAAAACATGGCCACAGAAAGATTTGCCCCTCCTAAAAGGAAGCCACAGCATTAGTGCAATGGCAAAAACACAATGCACAGGCACCTTAGTTTCAGAGACAACAGTGAGTGGTTGGGTCTCTGTTGAACTGACAGCACAGTATGCCCCTACCTGAGGGGACAGCCACCACCCAGCTCCAAAGAATGGTCCCTTTGACAAGACACTGGCCCAGTACTACTAGAGCGAGAGACTCTTCAAGAGAAACAGAAACCCAGACTTTTAGGCAGAAATCTCTCATCTTTTAGATAGCCGCAACAAATGCATGTTAAAAAACAAAACAAATCCCGTGTGGCTGAAAGACTGTTGGCATCAACCTCAGACCCCAAACACTAGCAAGGCCCCTTCCAGAAATCCTGTTGTCCAGGCACTCAGTGGTGTGAAGACGGAAATATGCCTGGGCTGCAAGAAAGGGTGAGTTCAGCTCCTACCAACAAGACAGAGTTTTGAAAACCAAGGTTAGAAATGCCTTTCGGCCACAGAGCGCTTTGACCACAGGCACAAGATAATGACAGATGAGCAGGCTGGCTTTTTAGGAGCAACCCCACGACAGTGGCCACTCTCACCTATAATAGGCCCCCCGTGCCCTGAAGGACTCTTTGGTTCAGCTGTGTGTTGACTGGTCTGGTAGACTGTTACTTTGGCTGTTCCAGACTAACCAGGCCTGCTGGCAGTTGTGCCATTCCGGAGTCTCCTCTGTATTGACCTTGGTCTTGGCCATGTGGCCTGGCCAGCTTTGGCCAGAGGGGTATGAACATGAGTGATGCACCCAGAGGTTTGGTAGGTGCTTGCACATCGGGACTTGTTCTTGGAGCACTCATTCTTGGAAGCCAGCAGCCACGTGAAGAAGCCTCATTTAGCCCCGAAGAAAGAGAGAAGCCTCAGCCCTCAGCCATCCCTGCCACACCTGCTGCAATCTAACCACCACCCCGTGAGCAGCTCCAGCGAAGGCCAGCAGAAGAACCTCCCAAAGGAGCCTCAGCCAACTCACATAGTCCTGAGAAATCATACAGTGGTGGTGGGTTTAGCCGCTAAGCCTTAGGGTTATTTGTTTCTCCACAGCAGATAAACAACTAGAAGATCCAATTCCCTTCTGTGTTGGTTAATTTTATGTGTTAACTTGACTGCGTCACAGTGCCCAGACATTTGGTCAAACGTTATCGTAAGTATTTCTGGGAAGGTGTGTACTTAGATGAGATTAACATTTAAATCCATAGACTCAGAAAAGCAGATTAGCCTCCACTGGGTGGGTGGCACTTGTCCAATTAGTCCAAGGCCTTCACAGAAAACACAACCGACTTTTCTCCAGGAAGAGGCGACTTTGCCAGCGTGCTCCCTTTCGCATGGCGCTGCAGCGTCCGCTCTTCCTGAGTCTCTCCTACCAGCCTGCCCTGCGGAGTGTGGACCTGCACAAGTGCGAATGGTTTGAGACTTGCCTATGTCTGGTTGCAGGATGAAGCAGTCAGTGAGATGACTAATTGTCCATGGCTCCACTTTCTTTTTTTTTTTGAGATGGAGTCTCGCTTTGTTACCCAGGCTGGAGTGCAGTGGCACAATCTAGGCTCACTGCAACCTCCGCCTCCCAGGTTCAAGCCATTCTCCTGCCTCAGTCTCCCAAGTAGTTGGGATTATAGGCACGCACCACCACGCCCAGCTAATTTTTTGGTATTTTTAGTAGAGACAGAGTTTCACCATGTTGGTCAGGCTGGTCTCGAACTCCTGACCTCAGGTGATCCGCCCACCTCGGCCTCCCAAAGTGCTGGGATTACAGGAATGAGCCACTGCGCCCAGCCAGCTCCTCTTTCTATCCATAATGGTTGCAGATGAACCCCTCATCCCTTCACTCTTTTTTTTTTTTTTTTTTTTGAGTCGGAGTCTCGCTCTGTCACCCAGGCCGGAGTGCAGTGGCCGGAACTCAGCTCACTGCAAGCTCCGCCTCCTGGGTCTACGCCATTCTCCTGCCTCAGGCTCCCGAGTAGCTGGGACTACAGGTGCCCGCCACCTTGCCCGGCTAGTTTTTTGTATTTTTTTGGTAGAGACGGGGTTTCACCATGTTAGCCAGGCTGGTCTCAATCTCCTGACCTCGTGATCCGCCCGTCTCGGCCTCCCAAAGTGCTGGGATTACAGGCTTGAGCCACCGCGCCCGGCCATCCCTTCACTCTTGCCTGTAGCCACCTTGATTCTGTGTTTGATATTGTCAGATACTTTGCTAGGTGCTAGAGACATTGAGATGAATTAGACACACCAGTGGTGGTGAAAAAACAGAGAAGTTTGTCTCTACTGAAAGAAAAGTTTTACAAATCAGCACAATAAAGTTTTACCAGGAGATGAAAGAAAATGGACACATAAAGGATGGAATCGTCACTTCTACATAGGGGAAGAGGAAGATCAATAAAAATATCACAGAGATGATGACTTGGAAATGGAATCTTCTAAGAATAAATAGAGTCTCTTCCAACAAAGGCATCCTAAGCAGAGGAAACAGCTTTCACGAGAACAGACAGGGAAAAAAGAACCTGGACTCTGTGCCTGGCAGGTTTGTCTTGAGCTGGGGTGGGGCCTCGACAGGAGATGAGGTGGGAGAGGTGGAAAGGATCCATACTCTGTACATCAAGCCAAGGTTGGGATTTTTATCCTGGGAGGACTGGGGGAGCCATTGAATGTCCTTAGTCAGTGGAATGACATGTTCAGATTTTCGTTTCAGGAAAGTCTGTCTGCTGTCGGAGGATGAATCCCAGCAGGGGGAAACCGTAGGCAGGGAGATCAATTCAGATGTGACTGCGATTATCTGGGCAAGAGTTGATAAAGCAGAGATGGAGAGAAGGGAGTGTCTTTTAGAGGCCTGGGGAAAATAGAATCTCTCTTTGATGACTGATTGGATATTGGAAGAAATGGAGGAGGAGGAATTTCAGATGGCTTTCAGAAACCTGGCTCAGGAGACAGGACAGAGAACAGTAGCTACCATTTAGCCAAATAAGGAGCAAATCTGGAGAGAAAAATTGGACATAGTTGGGTTTGAATTGAGTATGAGGTGCTGGTTGCATTTCCTGGATCTGTCCACATCCCCCATCTCCACAGTGACTCCTGAGTCCAGCCACCACCTTCATATCCCCAATAACGGCAGCATCCTCGTAACTCATTTCCGTATCTCCTCTTCTGGCCCCATAACCTCCATCGAATTATGCTCTACCCCTGTTGAAACTCTCTTAAGTCTCCTCATCCCACCGAGAAAACATTCTAGACTCCTCTCTGTAGCCCAGAAGGTCCAGGATCATTTGGCCTCTGTGGCTCTCCCCAGCCCTGACTCGTACCACGTTCCCCTTGCTCACCATGCTCCAGCCACACTGGCCATCAGAGAAGAGGAGACAAGGGAAGCAAGTTAGGGACCTAGCCCTGTCTTTTTCCTGTCTGGAAGATTCTTCCTGCAGACCTGAAAATGGCCTCTTTCGCGTCATTTGGGTCTGATCGTCACCTTCTCAAAGAGGCCTTTCCTAACTGCCTGCTTGTTTAACTCCCCTCCTTACTCACCCCTATAATCTCCTTCACAAATCTTAGCACTGCCTAAAATGTTTCCCGTAAGATCTGTGAAAGCGATGACTGTGTCTGCCTCGTTTTCATCATATTCTTGATGGCTGGAACCCTGCAGGGTATACAGTGAGTGCTCAGTAAGTAAATATTGAACAAAACACACATGAATGGATGACTGAGTATGTGAGCAAATGAATAAATGCATACAAAGAAACCCGTGTACGTGAGTGAGGCAGGGACTCATCACAGAACCATGGACTGCATATGGAAAGCTGGGCGTTGTAATCCTGTAAATTGGCTATGGACACCATGTGAATGAATTGATACCCCAGGAAAATCATACAGAGTGAGAAGAAATATGAAGTGCAGACTGCCTCCTCCTCCTCCTCCTCCTCCTTCTCCTCCTCCTCCTCCTCCTCCTTCTCCTCCTCCTCTTCCCCACTATGTGTGCTGCTTACGAATCCATTGGACACCCGTTGAATTGTGCTTGCTGGGTTAATGGTCCAGAGAGAGTGGTCAAAGTCCCAGCATGTGGCAGGTGTCCAACAGACCAGATTCTGTCATTCATGACAGTGGCTCTGACCTCCTTGGTGTTGCTTTTTTTTTTTTTTTTTCTTTTTGAAACGGAGTCTTGCTCTGTGGCCCAGGCTGGAGTGCTGTGGTGCAATCTCGGCTCACTGCAACCTCCGCCTCCTGGGTTCAAGCGATTCTCCCACCTCAGCTTCCCGAGTGGCTAGGATTACAGGTGACAGCCACCACGCCTAGCTAATTTTTGTATTTTTAGTAGAGATGGGGTTTTGCGATGTTGACCAGGCTGGTCTTGAACTCCTGACGTCATGTGATCCGCCTACCTCAGCCTCCCAAAGTGCTGGGATTATAGGCGTGAGCCACCAGGCCTGGCAGGTGTCACTTTTTTTAAGCTGGTGACAGTGTAAAAGCTGTCAGGCCATCATCCAACCCAAGTTCACATTTCATTAAAAAGAATAAATAACCAGGTTTGTCTGTGAGCACTGAGAAGTAGAAAAGTCCATGGATTTTGTGGTTCATTGTGAGTTTATTTTCCATAGGGAAACAATTTTACTACCCTTAACTGCCTACCAGCCTTAGTGGAATAAAAGTTAAAGTAGCAGCAGCAATATTGCCCTGCAGCTCTGGATATGAAACAGCTGGGGAGAATTACTCCATCTCCCTTGTCTCCCACAGAAGAGACACCAGGGATCCCCTGTCTCTTGGCTTCCAAACTGGGGAGGCTCTGGAATCTCTTAACAGCTGTCTCTTTGCACCTTGACCTTCTTAGGAAGGAAAAAAAAAAAAAAAGCTGCCTCTGGAGGGACCAGTCTTCCCCCCGTCTGCAAAGTTGTGTCTCAAGCTTATTTCATCGTTGGAGCAATACAACGGATAGTCACTCCTCCTGCTCACCCCTTGCCCATTCCATTTCTTCTGCAAATGGCTTTTCTGTCCTCCTTTGAGATCACACTTTGAACATCCTGTTTCTGTATGCTGATGGGCAGTTCTACTCCGAACTCTCTGGGCTCACTCATCTGTTGGCCTATCGTCCCCAAGCAGCTCATGTCCTCTTTCACCCAGCTGGCATTTGGCCCCATTTGGTGTGGGTGTGATTTGTGGCTGCATGATTTATGATAAAGAAGCCTAGCTTGGGCCATTCACACAGTGGTCCCAGAGTCCCGGATGTGGCAAGAGCTAAAGCTCCATTGCACCTGTGCTTTGTAACCTCTTGCTTATATCACATCTGCTGATGTTCCTTTGACCCACAGCAGCCACCTGTCCAAACCCAGGTTCAAGGAGTGCAGACATAGACTTCACCTCCTGATGGAGAATCAGTAAAGCTCCTGGTTGCAAAAGCATGTATCCATAGGCATGGAGGAATTTGGGGCCATTTTTGCAATTGACCACCTCATGTATACTGTAATTGGTAAAAGCAGTTTAAGTGATTTTCAGCAGTAATTTCTACTGCCCCCATCTTTTACCCTCTTGAAGTGTTTGCCCAAATATCACCCCAAGAAGGCCTATGTTTCTTGTTTTTCCTTAAAATCACATGTGCTTTTATGTTATTTTATTTAATTTATTAATTTTGTAAGAGTCAGAGATCTCCATTAGAGAAATGGAAATCAAAACCATAATGAGATACCATCTCACATCAGTCAGAATGGCTATTATTAAAAAGTCACAAAAAGAACAACAGATGCTGGTGAGATTGTGGAGAAAAAGGAACACTTTTACACTGTTAGTGGGAGTGTAAATTAGTTCAACCATTGTGGAAGACAGTGTGGTGATTCCTCAAAGACCTACAGGCAGAAATACCATTTGACCCAGCCATCCCATTACTGGGTATATACCCAAAGGAATATAAATCATTCTCTTATAAAGATACATGCACATGTATGTTCACCACAGCACTATTCACAATAGCAAAGACATAGAATCAACCCAAATGTCCAATGATGATAGACTGGGTAAAGGAAAGGTGGTCCATAGACACCAGGGAATACTATGCAGCCATAAAAAGGAACAAAATCATATCCTTTACAGGGACATAGATGAAGCTGGAAGCCATTATCCTCAGTGAGCTAATGCAAGACACAAAACCAAACCCCCCATGTCCTCACTTATGAGTGGGAGCTGAATGATGAGAGCCCATGGACACAGGGAGGGGAACAGCACACACTGGGCCCTGTCAGAGGGTGCAGAGGGAGGAGGCAGAGCTTCACGAAGAATAGCTAATGGACACTGGGCTTAATACCTAGGTGATGGGATGATCTGAGCAGCAAACCACCATGACACACGTTTACCTATGTAACAAACCTGCACCATGACACACGTTTACCTATGTAACAAACCTGCACATCCTGCACATGAACCCAGAACTTAAAATTTAAAAAAATTATGAGTCAGGGAACTTACCTATTCTATTGCCCAGGCTGGAGTGCAGTGGTATGATCATAGCTCACTACAGTCTCCAACTCCTGGGTGCAAGCAATCCTCCCACCTTAGCCTCCCAAGTAGCTGGAACTACAGGTACACACTGCCACGCCTGGCTAACTTTTTTATTTTTTGTAGAGATGGGATCTCACTATATTGTCCAGGCTGGTCTTGAACTCCCAGGTTCAAGTGATCCTGCCACCTTGACCTCCCAAAGTTTTGAGATTACAAGTGTAAGCAATCATCCCCGGCCACATATACTTTTAAACATCCAAACACTGGCAACCGTCTCATCCTAATCTATTTTTCCTTATCATTATCACTTTCTGACA
The DNA here is from genome assembly GCF_003255815.1 of Theropithecus gelada. Taxonomy (NCBI): domain Eukaryota; kingdom Metazoa; phylum Chordata; class Mammalia; order Primates; family Cercopithecidae; genus Theropithecus; species Theropithecus gelada. The sequence goes on along the minus strand of NC_037679.1, from coordinate 88,313,703 downwards.
TACGATGTAATTTGCTGATTTATTCTAGTGATTGTTTATTGTCTCCCTCCCCTCCGCAGAATGTATTCTTCACTGGAGCAGGGTTTTTGTTTGTTTTATTGACTGACATAGCCTATAGGGGGATGTATGTTATTAGGCACTCATTAGGCCCCTAATAAATAGTGGTGATTTGTTAAAAATAAATGAACGCACTGACTTCAAAATCTAAGTTATAAGCAAGAATGAAATACTCTTACCTGCAATTCCACTTATAAGTATTTTCATTTCTTCCTTTTGTCTAATTAATTCCCCATTTTCTAAAATTCTTGTGGTTTTGCTAGCCTGTTACTTTTCAGCACGGTGAGCGCCTCCATCCGTGAGGGATTTGCAAGCCATGCACCAAACCAAAGAGAAAGCTCTTAGCATGAAGCACGGTGAAGACGTCTGGGGGCAGTCCTGGCTGAGTTTGCGTTTCCCCTTCCAATATGCTCAACAGGATCTTTCCCAAATCGCAGCATTTGTTCTCAGACTAAATACACCTCCGTGCCTGGCACTTTACTTCTTAACAGCTGTGACTGGGCAATGCCCATGGCACATGTCAGGGAAAGAGTTCTGTTTCTTAGGAGTTAATCACTCAACTTGGTCCTCCCACCTGCGGTAAGCAATGCCCAGCCTGCTCTCATTGGCTGCCCTGCAGCGAAGTTAATTACCAACAGTAAGACATTTCATGTCCTCTCAGAGGCCCTGGCAAAAGTCTTGAAGTGGATTTTAATTCACTGTAATTATTCTCTGCAGTGTTGTCTGGTAGAGAGAGCCATCAAAGCAATTTGGGGAGGATACTGCAAATCCCAGGAGGCAAGGAGTGCGCTCCCTAGATCAGAGAAGGGAAGACCATCTTCCTGCTATTCTACTTCTCCTGGTGGCCCGCCTTCTTCTGTGGCCTTGGCCAAGCAGAGGGAAAATTTCCTGAAGTCCCAGCAGCTAGAATTATGTGTCCCAACAACGGCCTATGGCAACCCAGTGGTGGGTACATCCCTCTGTTCTTCAGTAAAATAATCACACCTGCTCTTCTAGACGGTATGGTGGAGTCACACTGTATGTAAATCTGTTGTGGGAATCCAGTTGCTTACGTAAGCATGGGGGGTGGGATATACAGGGAGAGAAAGAATAATCCCAACAGTGAGGGAGATTTTGCTACCACTCACACTGAGGAGCTACCTGGTGGCAAAGGCAAGAATGGAGTTGAAATCTGCTCTCCTCCTGACAGTCTCCCTTCCCAGATGCCTCTGGCGGTGTGAACATCTCTCTGCATGTGCATTTGAAGATGTCTAGTTCCACGCAACGTGGTCCTCGAACGTAAGCCCCCTCAGTGGCTCCCACGTTCAACCATAGGAAACTGTGACCAGTGTGCTCGCTGGAAGGGAGCACACCTATGTTGGAATTACTCCAGACTCCACTTGATGTTTTACAAGGGTAAGGAGTCAGGAGTTTGCAAGGGTGATGTGGACTCTGCCAGATATTTTACTTCACATCTTAAACCCTTTAAGAGTTTCAACTCCACTAAACCTAGAAGGATTTTGTACTTAAAAAAAAAACAAAAACAAAAACAAATTTTGCAAACTAAGGACACTAACTCTGAGAAGTTAGATGGACAAAGTACCATTACGTTTGTAAAAATAATAAATTGTGTAAGCTGCACAGGCCAAGTAGGTACAATAGCAAGATGGCTTTGCCTATTTATTTATTTAGAGATGGAGTTTCACTCTTTTTGCCCAGGCTAGAGTGAAACGGCGCTTGGCTCACTGCAACCTCCACCACCCAGGTTCAAGTGATTCTCCTGCGTCAGCCTCCAAGTAGCTGGGATTACAGGCATGTGCCACCAAGCCTTGTTGTTTTTTTTTTTTTTTTTTTTGGTATTTTTAGTAGAGATGGGGCCTTTTCATAATGATGTCATTTATACAGAACTTTACATGATCTGGGATAATTTTCTCTTATAACCTTTTCACTTAAAATATTTGTAATACAAATAAGGAAACTGAGATACATACTGTAAGTGACATACTCAGTATCAGATTGGCAATAAGTGCTGGTATCAAACCCTGGCCCTTGGTGTCAAGTCCTGGGCTCCCTTCACTCCAATGTACTACATCACTCTTGAAAAGCGGGGCATCCATATGCAGAAAACTGAAACTGGACCCCTTCCTTATCCCTTATACAAAAATTAACTCGAGATAGATTAAAGACTTAAATGTAAAACCCAAAACCATAAAAACCCTAGAAGAAAACCTAGGCAATACCATTCAGGACATAGGCATGGGCAAAGGCTTCATGATGAAAACGTGAAGAGCAGTTGCAACAAAAGCCAGAATTAACAAATGGGATCTAATTAAACTAAAGAGCTTCTGCACAGCAAAAGAAACTACCATCAGAGTGAACAGGCAACCTACAGAATAGGAGAAAATTTTTGCAATCTACCCATCTGACAAAGGTCTATATCCAGAATTTACAAGGAACTTAAACAAATTTACAAGAAAAAAACAACCCCCTCAAAAAGTGGGCAAAGGACATGAACAGACACTTCTCAAAAGAAGACATGTACGCAGGCAACAGACCTATGAAAAAAGGCTCAATATCACTGATCATTAGAGAAATGCAAATCAGAACCACAATGGATACCATCTCATGCCAGTCAGAATGGTGATTATTACAAAGTCAAGAAACAATAGATGCTGATGAGGCTGTGGAGAAATACTGTTGGTGGGAGTGTTAATTAGTTCAACCATTGTGGAAGACAATATGGCGATTCCTCAAGGATCTAGAACCAGAAATGCCATTTGACCCAGCAATCCCATTACTGGGTATACACCCAAAGGAATATAAATCATTTTACTATAAAGACACATGCACACGTATGTTAATCCCAGCACTATTTACAATAGCAAAGTCATGGAACCAACCCAGATGTCCATTAATGATAGACTGGACAAAGAAAATGTGGTACATATACACCATAGAATAATACACAACCATAAAAATAAATGAGATCATGTCCTTTGCAGGGACATGGATGAAGCTGGAAACCATTATCCTCAGCAAACTAACACAGGAACAGAAAACCAAACACCACATATTCTCACTCATAAGTGGGAGTTGAACGATGAGAACACATGGACACAGGGAGGGGAACAAAACACACCAGGGCCTGTTGAGGGGTGGGGGGCAAGGGGAGGGAACTTAGAGGATGGGTTAATAAGTGCAGCAAACCACCATGGCACACGTATACCTATGTAGCAAACCTGCACATTCTGTACATGTATCCTGGAACTTAAGGTAAAATAAAATAAAATAAAGAAAAGCAGTACATCGTTATTTCAGATGCCCTAATTATTATGTTGGCTGAGTATTTAGGTAACCAGTCTACATTTGTTCTGGTCCGATTTTTATTAAAATAAATTCGTATTTCCCTCTTCTCTTGAAGCACAACTTAAAATTACTCCAAAATTTGAGCAATTTGGAGATATTCCTGTCTCTCTTCAGAACATCTGAAAACACTGAAAAAGGATTACAAATTTTCATCACCTCCTCAGCACATGCAGATAGTTAAAAATGCTGGCAACTGGGAGATGGGTGGCCTTGAAGCTGAGACTCCATCCTAAGGATCCAATCAACGCATTAGTCATTATGGATATTCACAAAAATAAAGTAATCACATGCATTACCTCTCAGTTCATAAATGCAAAGTGACAGCCTATGACTTAGCTACAAAAATGGTATTATCGAGACAAAAAGAATCTGAGAGGAAATTGAGAATGCAGGAAGGAGAAGATGCTAGAATTGAACACTGGCGTAAACATAAATCACAAAAGAAGATTGGTTTAATGCAATATGAGAGTCAGAAGCTGAAGGTGTTAAAAAGATCATCCACTCATCAGATGAAGAATCCCTTAGGCTGAAAATCTTTGGCGAGAAAAAGCCAGACTTTGGACAAAAAGAGCCAGCTAGACAGAGGCTGTTTAAGCCTATATAAGAAATAACCTATCATTAGGGAACATCCTATTTTATAAATTTTAGGTACAAGGTAAGAAATATTTCTAGGAGTACAAAGTATCACATCTTTTATCTCAAAAGTAGTTTTGCTTAAAACAGCCCATTTTGAAGACTTTTCTTATATCCAAGGCTTATTAATCTTATGTAGGCTTACCTAGCTTTACTGTGCTTCCAAGATATTGCATTTGTTGTAAATTGAAGGTTCACGGCAACTCTGTGTTAAGCAAGTCTGTCAGCACCATTTTTCGAACAGTTTGTGCTCACTTCGTGTCTCTGTGTCACCTTTGGGTAGTTCTCACAGTATGTCAAGCTTTTTCTTTATTATTATACCTGTTGTGGTGATCTGCAATCAGTGATCGTCGCTGTTACTATTATAATTGCTTTGGGACCCCACAAATCCCACCCATAGAAGATGGTGAGCTTAATCAATGTTGTGTGTCTTCTGACTGTCCCACCCACCCACCATTCCCCCATCTTTTTCCTCTCCTCGGGCCTCCCTATTCCCTGAGACACAATATTGAAATGAGGCCAGGCCGGGTGCAGAGGCTTACACCTGTAATCTCAGCATTTTGGGAGGCCAAGGTGGGCGGATCACCTGAGGCCGGGAGTTTGAGACCAACCTGACCAACATGGAGAAACCCTGTTGCTACTAAAAATACAAAATTAGCTGGGCGTGGTGGTGGGCACCTGTAATCCCAGCTACTCAGGAGGGTGAGGCAGGAGAATCACTTGAACCCGGGAGGCAGAGGTTGTGGTGAGCTGAGATCCCGCCATTGCACTCCAGCCTGGGCAACAAGAGCATCTCAAAAAAAAAAAAAAAAGAAAAGAAAAGAAAAAGAAAAAGAAATGAGGCCAATTAATACAGTGGCCTCTAAGTGTTCAAGTGAAAGGAAGAGCCTCTCACTTTAAATCAAAAGCTAGAGTGAGGAAGGCGTATGGAAAGCCAAGATAGGCCAAAAGCTAGGCCTCTCGCCTCAGTTAGCCAAGTTGTGAATGCAAAGGAAAAGTTCTTGAAGGAAATTAAAAATGCTACTTCAGTGAACACACAAATGATGAGAAAGTGAACTAGCCTTATTGCTGATATGGAAAAAGTTTTGATGGAAGATCAGACCAGCTGCAACATTCCCTTGAGCCAAAGCCTAATCCAGAGCAAGGCTATGTGGGCTGAGAGGAGCGAGGAAGCTGCAGAGGAAAAGCTAGAAACTAGCAGAGGTTGGTCCGTGAGGTTTAGGGAAAGAAGCCATCTTCACAACATAAAAGTGCAAGGTGAAGCAGCAAGTGCTAATGGAGAAGCTGCAGCAAGTTCTCCAGAAGATCTAGCTAAGATCACTGATGAAGGAGGCTACACTAAGCAAGAAACAGCCTTGCAGGGAAAGAAGATGCCATCTAGTGCTTTCATAGCTGGAGAGAAGAAGTCAGTGCTTGGCTTCAGAGCTTCAAAGGACAGGCTGACTGTCTCGTCAGGGAGTAATGCACCTAATAGTAACGTCAATGAAGCCAGTGCTCATTTAACATTCCCCACATCCTAGGGCCCTTAAGAATTATGCTGAATCTACTCTGCCTGTGCTCTGTGAATGGAACAATGAAGCCTGTATAACAGCATATCTGTTTGTAGCATGGCTTACCAAATATTTTAAGCCTACAGTTGAGATCTACTTCTCAGAAGAAAAGATTTCTTTCAAAATATCCCTGCTCAATGACAATGCACCTCATCCCCCAAGAGTGCAGATGGAGATGTGCAAGATGAATCTTGTTTTCACACCTGCCAACACAACATCCGCTCTGTAGCCTTTGAAGCAAAAAGTAATTCTGACTTTCCAGTGTCACTGTTTAAGAAATACGTTTTGTAAAGCTATAGCTGCCAGAGACCGTGATTCCTCTGATGGGCCTGAGCAAAGTCAATTGCAAACCTTCTGGAAAGGATTCCCTATTTGCCATTAAGCACATGTGTGATTCATGGGAGGACCTCAGAATATCAACATGAACAGGCCTTTGAAAGAAGTTAGTTTTTTCCAGCTCCCCACCGGATGACTTTGAGGGGTGTAAGATTTCAGTGCAGGAAGTCAGTGCAGATGTGGGGGAAACAGCAAGAGAACCAGAATTAGAAGTAGAGCCTGAAAGTGGGGCTGAATGGCCACAATCTCATGACAAAACTTGAGCAGAAGAGGAGTTGCTTTTTATGGACGAGCAAAGAGAGTGGTTTCTTGAGATGGAAGCTACTCCTGGGGAAGATGCTGTGAATGTTGTTGAAATGACAACAAAGGTCTTAGGATGTTACATAAGCTTAGTTCATTAAGTAGCAGCAGGATTTGAGAGGAAAGATTCCAATTTTGAAAGAAGTTCTGCTGTGGGTAAAAATGCTATCAAACAGCATCACATGCTACAGAGAACTCATTCATGAAAGGAAGAGTCAATCAATGCAGCAAACCTCATTGTTGTCTTAAATTTTAAGACATTACCACAGCTGACCCAACCTTCAGCATCTACCGGCCTGATCAGCCAGCAGCCATCAACCTCAAGGCAAGACCCTTCACCAGCAAAAAGATTATGACTTGTTGATGACTGAGATCATCATTAGCATTTTTATCAATAAGACTTTTTTTTTTTTTTTTTTTGACTCGGAGTCTCACTGTGTCACCCAGGCTGAAGTGCAATGGTGCAATCTCAGCTCCCAGGTTCAAGCAATTCTCCTGCCTCAGCCTCCCTAGTAGCTGGGACTACAGGTGTGCGCCACCACACTCAGCTTATTTTTGTATTTTTAGTAGAGACTGGGTTTTTACTATGTTGGCCAGGCTGGTCTCAAACTCCTGACCTCAAGTGATCTGCCTGCCTCAGCCTCCCAAAGTGCTGGGATTACAGGTGTGAGCCACCATACCTAGCCCTCAGTAAGGTATTTTTAAAATTAAGGCAGGTATGTTGTTTTCTAGATATAATGCAATTTCATGCTTAATAGACTACAGTATAGTGTTAACATAACTTTTATATGCACTGGGAAACCAAAAAATTCATGTAACTCTCTTTATTGAGATACGAGCTTTCTTGCAGTAGAGCCAACTCCACAATATCTCCAAGGTTCACCTGTATCCACAAATATTTTCAGGGCTTATTTGCTTGCTCTCTGCACTGCAATTCATACCCCAACTCTGTTGGTGAATTACTTTCTGCTTCAAGGACCTTTGCTGCCAGCCGGAGATCTCATCATCTTTTGTTTATTTGCAGTTTGCATATGGTAAGAGCATGTGGGAACAGCTCCCCCTCTTTGCCTCACCCCTGGCCTGGAAGGAGCAGCTGTAGATGAGAAAGGGATTTGGAGACTTTATGATTATTCACGAAGAAGTCAGACTGCCTGGACCCAATTAAGCCCTGGCCATGGTCCAGCGTGGCATCTGAAAAGTGTAGACATGATCAGAACCACAGCAAGCCTGAGGATTGCAGGTGCTAAATAGATATTTTTGAAATAGAACATTTGTATATTTGATGTAACGTGTTAGAGAATTTAAGTACCATATCAAAACTGGGATTGTAAATATTTTACTTAGAAGAAGCTTAAGGGTGTTTTTGTAAAAGGAAAAAAGGTGGAATAGTGGAAGTGGTGTTTAGAAAAAAAATGGCATTTTGAAAAAACAAAAATGAATGTGAAGATGGTATACACAGATGCTCAAAGCGTGAGATGGCCCCTGCAGTATAATTCATTCATTCACTTAAGTGCTTCTTGAATCCCCTCTTATGTCAACCCCTCATCTTGATAATGGAAATATAGAGGTAAACAAAAAAAATTGATGAAGTAGCTTGTCCCGTTGTATTTGCATGATAAGAGGTGAATGTGTCATTTAAGATGCAATCAGAGAATAACAGAACAACAGACTAAAAGTGGTTAATAATAGGAGTTATCATCCATTCTGCATGACATCAAGCTCAGAGATTGCCAGTCCTAGATGTGGCTATGTAGCAGTGCCATGCAGGGGCAGCCAGACTGGCTTCCTGGGAATTCCTTTGACTCAGTCCTCACTGTCACATGTTGGCTGCCATAGCTCCAGCCACAACATCCTCACACCATCATGTCTTACAGTTGTGTTTTCTGCCTGGCCACAGCAGATAATGTGTTTGAGACTCCTAGTTCGCAGACAAGTAAAGGATGAGTGAACGTTCAGATGGTTGTTCTCAGAGCGGGACCCCCAGACCAGCTGCATCAGCACTACCTGAGAACTTGACAGAAATGCAAATTCTTAGTGCCCACCACAGACCTACAAAATCACAAACTCTAGGGTTGGGGGCTGGAGATCTGTATTTTAACAAGCCCTTTGGATGATTTGGTTGTGGGTTGAAGTTTAAAAACAGCTTTACAAAAATGCGATTTGGGTAAAAAGCAGCCTGATTTCAGCAAAGGTATATTTGAAAGGTAGATTCCTAGAGTGATACAAAGTAGATATCAAGAGCTAGGGCTCTAGTCCCTCTATCGGCCACTAGTTAACTGTGGGATTTCAGGAAGTCAATTAACCTTCCAGGGTTTTGTTTTTTGAATGGTGATGGGAGTTGGGTAGTGTTTGAGAAGAGGGTTAGTTAGGTCAGCGGTTCTCAACTAAGGGTGATTCCCCACTCAGGGGACATTTGGCAACATCTGGATACATTTTTGGTTCCCATCAAAATAAGATGGGATGCCACCAGCATCTGGATGGTAGGGGACAGAGGTGACACTAAACAGCCTATAACTCATAGGACAGCCCCACAAAACATAGAATTATCCAACCCTAAATATCTATAGAGCCCAGGTGGAAGCCCTCCTAGGGAGGTGAACTTGAGGGTCCATCACAGCTCTGGGAACCACAACACAGGTGGACCTTGAGGACGTCACATTAAGTGAAGGAAGCTGGACGTGAAAGGCGTGTTTTATATGACTCCATGTATATGACATGTCTAGAATAGGAAAATCCACAGATCGGAAAGTAGATTAGGGGTCCACAGGGGTTGGCAGGAGCAGGAATGAAAGTGACTCCTAGCAGGTGTGGCAAAAATTACATAGTGGTCATGGTTTCATGACTCTGTGAATAAACCAAAAATCACTTAATTTTATACTTTTAAGGGATAATTTGTATGGTATGGGAATTATATATCAATAAAGCTCTTATTGGGAAAAAAAAAAATCCCAAAAGAGGAGATGGATTGAGCCCAAATAGCAGACTCCCTAGTGGAAACTACAGTTATAACTCTTAGAGAAAGCTGCAATTTTTCCAGGGATAATACCTTCACTGTTTTGAAAAGGGAACACATTTTCCAAGAATTGTCATGACTTTTCCTTCTATTAAGTCTGAACTTGTCATTTTATCTCAGTGAATATGGCTATAATTTTTACCTTTTGCAAAAAGCTCGATTGTTTTGGAAACCACTCAGAGGAAGCCCGGAAGAGAAAGACTTCTTTTTGACAACTTTCTTCCTCTAAAAGCTTCCCTCCAACCATGCATAAACATTTCTTGATGGTGACAGTGTACCATCCTTATGCTCAGTGCAGCCTCCTTTAGGATTCTGAATAAGGTGTGGTTCTTTGCACTTCCTAGGGCTCCCTTATCTTAGAAACACTGAATTCAGGGCTTGGTGGGGCGGCAGGGGGTGCGTTGGGGGGGACTTCCAATTGGGCATACTGCCATTTGATTTCACGTTTAAATTATTTTAATATTAAATAGATGTACATCCTCTAGATCTAAGCTGTATCTACTATTGTGCAAATTCCACAGTGTCAGAAGGTATGTGTTAAGGAATAGTCTTCAGTGAAGGAAATGATGAATCAAGAAGCACCAAGAGAAGGCGAAGGTGCCCTGATCTTTCTTCATCCTGTGGAGACCCCATGCCAGGACCAGTGGCTGCTGTACTCCTGCAGAAGCCCTTGACTCCTGTCATTCCTGCAGCTTTTTCTCAGGCAGGTGTAAAAGCAGTCTTGTCACTTGGTAGAGAAATAGACTGCCCAGGTACCAGCAGTCTGGTTTTAGATGCCAGCTACTTAGAGGAGTTGTGTAGGGAAGCCAACAGCCACGTAGCTGGAGACTTCTAGCAGATGGGACATTTCTGCTCTTCCTGCTATGGAGAGTGGGCCCCAGATCGTGGGAGATGCTAATTGCAGTGATTCCACCTGCTAGAAGATGGTGAGGCCTCCCCATCCCAGCAGTCTGTGCTTCAGGAAACTTCTAGATTCCTGAGCTCTGTTTGCTACCCATGCTGGCACTGGTGCTTTTTGTTTATTTGTTTTTGTTTTTGTTTTAAACAGAATCTAACTCTGTGTCCCAGGCTGGAGTGCAGTGGCATGATCTTAGCTCACTGCAACAGCAGCCTCCTGGTTTCAAGTGATTCTCCAACCTCAGCCTCCCAAGTATCTGGACCTACAGGCGTGTACCAACACACCTAACTAATTTTTGTATTTTCAGTAGAGACGGGGTTTTGCCATGTTGGCCCGGTTGGTCTTGAACTCCTGACCTCAAGTAATCTGCCTGCCTCGGCCTCCCAAAGTGCTGGGATTACAAGTGTGAGCCACTGTGCCCAGCAACTGGTGTGGTTTCTAAGGTGCTGAGCTAGCCCAGGAAACTGTACTTGTGTCTCCCAAGTTGACAACTGAAATATGTGTGTGTGTGTGTGTGTGTGTGTGTGTGTGTGTGTGTGTGTGTGTGTATAGTCTTTGTTTCTATGTTTTAGTAATCACATAGCATTGGCTAACTTACAGTGTCTTAATATTAAATTAGATGACATTTAATTACTTACACATTTCAGGATAGAATCTAAATTTGGCCTTTACTTGAGATACTAAAAAGCCTGCCACATCCGCCCACATTCATGCATGTCAAACAGTAGCCAGAGATGAAACATATGCAGCCCTTTAGACAGAGCAGGGGTTCTCCACCTTCCCACAGTCCCCTGTCCCCACTGTAGCCCCAACACTCAGTCGAATGAGAGTTAGCAGGTCCCCTCGGGTGCATCCATTTACATAGAGCCCATGTCACTTATTTTTACCTGCCTAAGCCCTGTGGGCATTTGAGTTTGTGAAGCCTGCTGTGAAAATTAGAAAGACCAGTTGTCAAGTCCCAGCTCCCCTAATGGTTTGCTCTGTAATTGGGCAACTTACGTAACCGTACTTAACCTGACTTTTATCACCCACAAAACAGTGATAATAATAGCTGCTGTTTCCAATGGTGGTCGTGAGAACTAAAATAAGATGCGTATAATGCATATAAACACGATAACCCAGGGTTCAGCCCATAGTCAGCATCACGTGAATAGTCACTATTATTCTTATTGTGAGCATCGTGCCCGGGGTCATGCCAGCGTCCTTTTAGTGATTTATTTTTTTCTGTACTTCCACAAAGGAAGGCAACCTAGGAAAAGTCTAGTCAGAAGGAGTCAAGGCTCTGTGGGATGACACACTTTGTATCATGTTTTAACTTTTTGTCATGGTTTGTTTTCAACATGGCAGAGTATGTCTTTTGTAGGGAAAAAAAAAATAAAGAATAAGAAAAAGAAGAAATGTCTGACACTGCTCTGCCCATGGCCAAATTTTTATTTTTAACACCGGTCAATTTCCATTTCAGGGGAGAACACATGTGGAGAGTGGTGTTAGAGAAATGGGGTAGAGACAGGCTCAACTTTTGTGTTATTTTGCAATGAACATTTTGCTGTGCTTGTTTTGTCACATACCTATCTATTGATCCCTGCAAGAACTGATTCGTTTCTTTGTCCATTTCAGTTAGTTGCAGACATCACAACACTTTATCTGTAAACAGTTTTTTATCTATCATTATGTAGAGTTCAATGTTTTTATAGTTCATTTTTATGTAGACTTTACACACCATGAAATGCACAAATCACAAATCTTAAGAGTACCCAGTGATGAGCTTTGAGACACGTGTACACATTTGCATCCCAAACAGCCATCCAGATGTACGTTACCATTGCTGCAGAAAGTTCTTTCAGCTCCCTTCCAAGCCCATCCTACCCTCTCCAGAGGCAACCACTATTCTGACATCTTCATAATAGATTAGTCTGCCTATTCCTGGAATTTCATATAAATCAGATCATTTGGTGCATATGGAGGGCTTCTTCCATTCCATGCAATATTTTTGAGATTCTGTCATGTTATTTTGTGAATCAATAGTCCTTTCCTTTTCGTTGCAGAGTAATTTTCTCATGTATGAATATACCACTATCTATTTTCCTCAGAGGATTTCAACTTTTAGCTCGTATGACTGAAGCTGGTACGAACATTCTATATGCAAACCTTCATGCAGATGTATGTTTTGATTGTTCTCTAGTAAATATCTGTGAGTAGAATAGGTTGGTGATATGACTAGGCTTTGTATTCCCACCCAAATCTCATCTTGTAATCGCAAAAATCCCCGTGTGTCAAGGGAGATACCAGATGGAGGTAATTGAATCACGGGGGCGGTTTCCCCCATGTTGTTCTTATGATAGTAAGTTCTCATGATGGTTTTGTAATGGGCTCTTCCCCCTTCGCTCAGCACTTCTTCCTGCCGCCTTGTGAAGAAGGTGCCTTGCTTCCCCTTCACCTTCCTCCATGATTGTAAGTGTCTTGAGGCCTCCCCAGCAATGCTGAACTATGAGTCAATTAAACCTCTTTCCTTCATAAATTGCCCAGTCTTGGGCAGTTCTTTATAGCAGTATGAAAATGGACGAATACAGCTGGGTATATGCTTAACTTTACAAGAAACTGTGAGACTTCATGCTATCAAAGCCTGAGAATTCCAATTGCTCCAAGTGCTTGCCAACATTTTAGCTGTTTAATTGCAGCCATTATGGTGGGTGGGTAGTGGTATTGCATTGTGGGGGACAAGCCTGTTTTAATCATACGAGGCCAGTGGAGAGCAGTCAGCTCCAGTGAGACTAAGCCTTGACTAAGGTCAGAGGAAAGGCTGTCACGTTCCACTTTTGACATGAGTTGACCAGGAAATGCACTCCTGGGGGTCACAGAACCTGGGGCTGGATTATCTCCCACCAGCTTCCAGGCTGTGTTGTGGTTTTTTTCATTCCAGGCTGTTTTGTGGGGCTTTTTCTGAAGAATTTGCATATAAATCGAGCTGCATACAGGGTAACTCCTTGAAGAGCTGGAGAAAGTCATGCACAGTATTTGGATCCTCAGTTCCCATCAGGGAAGGCCGAGGAACTCATTTGGTGTCACTCACTTGAACAAAGAAAAGACAGTAATTTGGTGTCAACTTCCAACCAGCTGGGACCTCTCAGTGTTTCTCTTCCCTAGGGAGTAGATTGCAATTTTAGGTGAGGAGAATTAAGGGGTAAACAAGGTAAGCTTGGATTAGAATAAAGTAGCCAATTATCGCTGTATCAGTCTGGACAGACAGGAACCTCACAGAAGTGACTGGGAAGAATTGAAGGAAGGGGCATTTTCAGAGGGTGTGCGGGGGTGTGCGAGGATGGGGAAGCACCCAGGGATTCATAAAAATGGGAAGCCATTAACACCCCAAGGCCTGGAGGGGCAGGGAGTGGGAGCTGGTGCTGGGCCCCAATACAGCAATAGCAGTGAGGGAAGCCTCCCAGGGACCGGAAGCTTTGTCCATGGAGAAATAGAGGCACCCACCACTGCCCAGCAGCAGTCCAGGAGCCGGGAAGGAGAGGCAGCAGACACCCACAGCTTTTCTGTCCTCCTCTGATCCTGTCAGTGCCTTTCAGTGGCCAAACCCAACCCCAGATCTAGTGGGAAGAGAGGATCTGGTGATGTGACCCATAGAAGCCAGCCTCCTTGGGGAGGTGGGGGAAGATAATGGCAGAGGATGAATCTGCAGAGGCAGAAGGTGGGGAAGCAGCAGAGTCCCAGAACTCATTTAACTCGTAATAGCTGTTGTTTGAATGTGGGAGGGAGAAATGAAAAATGCTATTTCAAACAAGAATCACTGCAGCTGTTTTAGCATTGTTAGCTCATGAAACGCTTCATCAATTTTGAGACACAAACACAATTACAACTTGTATTGTTGAAAGCTAATTTCTTAAGGGTACACCTGCCTTATTATCAGTTTGTCTAGAATCTTCTCTCCAAAGCCCACCCCTTCCGTGTCTTGCCCAAGAATTTCAGGGGCCTGCAGGGTTCAGGTGAGGTCTTACGGATCCACCCCCAGGACATGGTGTCGGAGGTTCCCTCCTGCTGTTGCACCTTGCAGCCACACAGTGTCACTGTTGAAAGCTGGTCCTGCGCAGTCCAGTGGCCACTTGGCTGATGCTGGGGGGATGACTGTGCTAGCCCAGGTCCTTAGCAAGTCTGCACAATGACACATTGTTAGACCGTTCTTGCCTTGCTATAAAGAAATATGTGAGAGTGGGTAATTTATAAAGAAACAGGGATTAATTGGCTGACAGTTATGCAAGCCATACAGGAAGCATGGCTCTGGCATCTGCTTCTAGGAAGGCCTCAGGAAACTTCCAAACATGGTGGAAGGCAGAGGGGGAGCAGGCACATCACTTGGTAAAATCAGGAGTGAGAGTCAGGGGGAGGTGCCACATAGTTTCAAATGACCGGATCTCATGTGAACTCAGATCGACAGCACACTGATCACCGAGGCACTCATGAGGGATCCACCCCCATGATCCAATACCTCCCACCAGGCCCCACCTCCAACACTGGGGATCACATCTCACCATGAGATTTGGAGGGGACATCCAAACCATATCACTCCTGACTGGTGCTAATATTAATGTTCACTTTACTTTCCATGTTCACTGCATTTGTCAGCTCTGACTGCCATAGCAAAATACCATAGACTGGGTGGCTTAAACAACAGACATTTATTTTCTCACAGTTTTGGAGGCTGGATGTCTAACATCAAGATATCAGCAGGGTTGGTTTCTGGTGAAGGCTCTCTTCCCGGCTTGTGCACAGCTGCCTTCTCTCCATGTCCTCACAGGGTCTTTCCTCAGTGCATGGAACATGCAAGCTCTCAGAGGCCTTCCTTTTATGTAAGGACATCAGTCCTATCAGATTAGGGCCCCACCCTTATGACCTCATTTATCCTTAATCACTTCCCTAAAGACCTTGTCTCTGAAACAGCCAGATTGGAGTTAGAGCTTAAATATAGGGAATTGGGCGGGGGGACACAGTTCAGCCCATAACCCTCACCCATTATTCTCCAAGCCATCACACTGTGCAAAAGGAGGAACCACATGTTTCCCAACAAAATTGTCAGGGCTTTGTGCTAAGTAAGAGTCACAGATCTGCAAGCGCGACCTGCTTTGCACTCCGGAGGAATCCCCCTCTCTGGGTCGTTCAATACTTTCATATGATTTCTGAAAGTCTGCCTCCTCCCCAGCAACAAAGTGGTAGTGTGAGGATCCTGCTTTAGAAGACTCAGCGTTTTCAACGCTCCACTCTCAGGACATACGTGCTTGCCCACACTACATTTTCAGAATTATGCAATTCTGACATGGCAAAGTAGGTCAGCCGCCAGAGGCCCTGTGGCTACTACACCTAGACAGGGGAGAGGCTGGTGCGAGTTGGATAACAATCTCAGTGACTCTCCATGTTAATCTCTGTCCAGCAAAAGGACTCAGAGAGGGGCAAAAGCCATAACAGAGAAGATGGGTTTAGGAAACTATTTTAATAGATTTAGGAAATTACTTTAATAGCTGTTTGAGTACAAAAAGTAAATCAGTACTTCACTCCAACCCTGCACCATCTCCCCACTTCTGCGATCTTAAGTTTTCACCCAGCCCTCTGAAATATTTCCTTGAGATAAGTCAGTTACGATACTAAATGTCCACAGAAAGCTCAGTTCACTGGAAAGTCCTCAATTTTGATATTTGGAAGCCAACTCTAAAAGTCTAAGGTGTTCAGTTAAATACTTCTGCTCAGGTGTTTTGTTTTCAGAATTATTTTAAACAAAAGGAATCAAGGTCCTTTTTACAATTTATTTAGAATAAATGATGACCCAAAAAATGTGCACAGTCTTTCATAATGGACTCTCCCAAGAAGAAGCCAGAATGACGTCCCTCCTTCCTGCTTTTCCTCAGAACGTGTTTCCAAACAGGTTTGGAGAAGGAAGCAGGCAGATACCAAATAGAAGAGAGAGATATTTAAGTAATTATTTTATCTCTTGTCTCTATCTCTTGTCTCTGGCTTCCTTCATGTTAGTTTCATTCCTAATCACATCACTTTTTTACTCATTCAATGCATTTTTAGCACATAGTATGCTCTGGGCATAATCCATCAAAATGGTATTTGCAAATGCTGGGTGAATTTTTCTGTAGACAATGATGCAACCATATCTCAAGTCAGCTCATCTAAAATCAAACTCATCTCCCTCAACTCTTGGCCTGAAATTTCTTTAAATGGAATTAGCATCATCTTGGTCACCCACACATAAAAATTCTGAAAAAATGCTTTGACCACTCCTGTCTTCCGTCTCTGATACTCAATTAACCCCCAAGCCCTGTTTCTTTTTTCTTTGTAGTAACCTCTAAGAACTTTCCATTTTTGTGACCTATCTATCTATCAGGCTATGTCCTTCTAAAGTATCCAAGACTCCTCATTTGTAAGGTCAGAAAACTTAAACATGAGGGAAATTGTTGGCCCTTGTAACTAAAAAGTCAAGGGTTACATAGAATGGTTGGGTACATGGGTTCAAACACTACCATCAGGAATCAGTCTCTCTCTGTCTCTTGTCTCTGGCTTCCTTCATGTTAGTTTCATTCCTAAGCAAGAGGGATGTCAGCAGATTCAGTTCCGTGATCTATTGTGTCAGCAACACAATGGAAAGAGAGATTGTTTCACCTACTAATGCAAACTAAAGTCTTGGGACTGAGTCTTTTTGGCTCAATATGGGTGATTTGTCCATCTCTGAACCAGTCAATGCAAACAGATGGAATGGGATTTACTGATTGGTAAGGCCTGGGCCACATGCCACTTCCCAAGCCAACTATTCCAGCCCACTCTGCCTGGGAGTAGGAGAGAGACGATTCTACAAGAAAAATGTGAATTGAATTCTGTGAAAAATAGAAGACAAAATGGATGTGGTTAAGGCCAAAACAAGTTTCCACATGACCCCAACATACACCAGCAGTTGATGGAGTAGCAAAGCATAGATTCCTTCAGAAACACAATCCACTGATATGAGCCCCAAAATCAGAGCTCATCTCTGTTCAACAAGCTTTTTCCTCCCCTTTCAATGAAGGGTGTTTCACCCTTGCTCCATGCTCTTCTAGTCTTACTGTCCCATCTCTTCTACCTCAGGCAGCATCTTAGCTGTTACTTCACAGAGAGATGAGAAACTGTTGTAGAGAAACAGATTCCCTGGCTGCCTACTTGTATCCACAGCCATTCTAACTCTCCCCTCTCACAGTAGAGGAGGCAGCCTTCCTCCTGTCTTAAAACCATACCTGTTTTCCTCTGAATCCCCATTACTCTTGTGTTATCAATTTTCTTTCTTTTTCTTTTTCTTTCTTTTTTTTTTTTTTGAAACCGAGTCTCAGTGTCAACCAGGCTAGAGTCCAGTGGCATGAGCTAGGCTCACTGCAACCTCCACCTCCCAGATTCAAGCAATTCTCGTGCCTCAGCCACCCAAGTAGCTGGGATTACAGGCACGTACCACCATGGCTGGCTAATTTATTTTGTAGTTTTTAGTAGAGACAGGGTTTTGCCATGTTGGGCAGGTTGGTCTCAAACTCCTGGCCTCAAGTGATCTGCCCACCTCAGCCTCCCAAAGTACTGAGATTACAGGTGTGAATGCCCGTGTCTGGCCAGTTTTCTCTTTTCTATTACGCATATGTATTTTATCTTTCTTCATGCGTTTCTTCCCCAGTTATGAACATGTTCACATTTCCTCCATGTTAAGGGAAAAAACAGATTGGCTTTCTATGTAAGGTGTCCCTCCAGCCACTGCCTGGTTTCAGGTTTTCACAGCTCATCCACATGAATGCATCACTTGCACTCATGTGGTTCCTTGTAATCCACACTCACTCTCAGCCTCAACCTAGTGCACTCAATGTATCACTGAATTAAAATTGCACTTCCTAGGGTAACAGAACCAAATACTTGCTGTTAAAACCAAGAAATACATTGTCTATCCTCATTTACTTGAAGTCTCAGCTACATTTGAAACTGTTGATGATATGGTTTGGCTCTGTATCCCCACCCAAATCTCATTTGGAATTGTAATCCCAACATGTCAGAGGAGGGACCTAGTGGGAAGTGATTGGATAATGGGGGTGGTTTCTCCCATGCATTCTCATGATAGTGCAGGAGTTTTCATGAGATCTGATGGTTTAAAAGTGGCCATTTCCCCTGCTCCCTCTCTCCTACCACCTTGTGAAGAAGGCACTTGCTTCCCTTTCACCTTCTGCCATGACTGTAAGTTTCCTAAGACCTCCCCAGCCATGTGGAACTGTGAGTCAATTAAACCTCTTTTGTTTATAAATTCCCCAGTGTCAGGCAGTATCTTTATAGCAGTGTGGAAATGGACTCGTACCTTTGATCACTGCCTCTTCTTGAAAGACTCTTTTTTCTGAAATTCCCCAATGCGCTCTTCCAGTGTTTCTCCTAACTTTCTTCATGTGGCTGCTCTTCTTCTGGCAACACTTGAAGACAGATATCCTTTAGGCTTCCATTCTCTACCTCTTCATTTCCCAGGATGCCACTCCTCTTGAGGGATTTTGTACATTTGCATAGATTAAATTAATACCTGGATATATATACTTCTATGCCAACAGATGATTCCCTAGTAAGAAATTCCAAACCACTTTTATGTTCTGAGCTCCAATTGTCTGTGCCACATACCAGCTTTAGTATCACATGGATAACTTAAACTCAAGATATCTAAAAGCAAATGTATTTTTTTCTCAAAAACCTGCTCATGCACCTGTGTTTTCTATTTCAAGAACAAGGAATCCTTCTTGATTTCTCCCTCTTCTTCATTTTGCCTCCTCTCCCCTGCAAATCATGCACACGTGTGTGCAAACAGAGTCAGTCACTAGGTCTAATGTACATATGTATTCAGTTTCTTCATGCATCTTAGAGCAGTCCTCTCCTCTCCACCTTTATCACCATTCTTCAAAGCCCTGCCACCATCATCTCTCACTTCAGTTTCTACAACTCTCTATGTAACTTTTTGGTCTCTGAATGGTACCGTTCCCAAACCACTCTCCATATGGTAATCTTTCTCTAAAATATAAACCTCACCTACCCCTCTGTCAGCACCAGGTGCTTCATGATGTTGCCCTGCTTTATCTCATGTCTCATCTCATCTCCACCCCTCTGAGAAATTCTATTTTTCCATGCAAACTGAACAATACCTCCACCAGCGCGCCATGCTAAAACATTCACTCCCCTAATAAGGCTTTCACTCCCTAATAGATAATATCAAGCATTCTAGCAAGTGGATTGACAGCTACAGAGGAAAAAGCAATGAAATTATATATGTCATAAATTTGAAAGATAAGAATAATTACGATTATCAAAGAAGCTACATTATGTTCTTAATAATCATTACTATTTTAAAGTTACGTAGGCATTACAAAAACCAGATGGCCTCTGGTTTTGTTTTCAGCCAGCATTCAGTTATCAGGCTAAAATTATTGTCAGCTAATGGAATTTTATATAATTTGTGTGTTTCATTTGCATTTGTAAAGTTTGCAGTGTCTGTTGCTTCCATTGCGTTTGCATCATATTTTCAATTCATAAAAATAGATCAATGGCTTAACACAGGTTAACTGAAGTGAAAAACTTAGTAACTAAGGTAGTAATGTCAGTTTTATGTCCATAATGATGACATGAACATAAAGAGTGGACTGATCTCAAGTGTAAATAGGAATGTACTGAGGCAGGTGTATCTGCAAGTATGATGATCAAGCATTGAAAATAATAGGGTGTGCTCTAGTTTGAATGTGTCCCCCAGAGGTTATGAGTTAGAGACTTGATAGCCAATGCACCAGTGTTGAGAGGTGGGACCTTTAAGAGGCGATTAGGTCATGAGGGCCCTGTCCTTAAGAGTGGACTAATGCCATTATCTCCAGAGTGGGTTAATTATCTCAGGAGTGGTTAGTTATCTTGGGAATAGGCTACTTACGATGGGAGTGGGTGAGTTATCTTGAGGGTGGGTTAGTTATCACAGAAGTGGGATAATTATCTCTGGAGTGGGCTAGTTATTTTAGGAGTGGGCTAGTTGTTGGAGAAGTTGATTAATTATGGTAGGAGTGGGTTCATTATCTCAAGAGTGGGTTGATTATCATGGGAGTGAATGAGTTATCTCAGGAGTGAGCTAGTTATCACAGGAGTGGGTTAGTTATTTGGGGAGTGTGTTAGTGATCTCAGGAGTGAGTTATTTATCTCAGGAGTAAGTTTGTATCTCAAAAGTGGCTTATTACAAAGGTGGGTTAGTTATCTTGAGAGTGAGTTATCATGGGAGTGAGTTTGTTATCTTGGAAGTGGGTTAGTTATCATGGGAGTGATTTGGTTATTTGGGGAGTGGGTTATCACAGGAGTCTGATAGCTGTCTCAGGAGTGTGCTATTTATCTAGGGAGTGGATTTGGTATCACAGGAGTGAGTTATGATGACAGTGGGCTGGTTACTTTTGGGAGTGGATTCATTCCATTGGAAGTGTGTTATTTATCTGAGGAGGAGGTTGGATACTACAGAAGTGGGTTAGTTATGTTGGGAGTGGGATAGCTATCTTGAGAGTGGGTTGGTTTTATCAGGAATTGGCTAGTTATCATGGGAGTAGGTTAGTTATCTCAGGAGTGAGTTAGTTCTCATGAGAGTGGGTTGGTTATCTTGAGAGTAGGTTTATTATATTGGGAGTGTGTTATTTATCTTGGGAGTGGAGTGGGTTGGTTATCATGGGAGTATGTTCATTTTATTGGAAGTGGGTTGGGTATCACAGGAGTGGGTTAGTTACTTCAGGAGAGGGTTATCATGGGAGTGGTTTGGTTATTTTGGGAGTGGGTTAGTTATCTTGGGGGTGAGTTAGTGATCATGAGAATGGGTTGGTTATCTTGGGAATGGGTTGGTTTATATTGGGAGTGGGTTGGTTTATATTGGGAGTATGTTATTTCTCTTTGGAGTGAGTTGGTTATTGTGGGAGTATGTTCATTATATTGGGAGTGGGTTGGATATCATGGAAGTGGATTAGTTATCTCAGAAGTGGGTCAGTTGTCATGGGAGAGGTTTGGTTATTTTGGGAGTTGGTTATCACACAAGTGGGCTAGTTATCTTGGGGATGGGTTAGTTATCATGAGAGTGGGTTGATTATCTTGGGAGTGGATTCATTATATTGGGAGTATGTTAGTTATCTTGGGAGTGGGTTGGTTATTGGGGGAGTGGATTCATTATATTGGGAGTGTGTTGGGTATCACAGGAGTGGGTTAGTTATCTCAGCAGTAGTGTGGTTATTTGGGGAGTGGGTTATCACAGGCATGTACATGTGTTAGCTATCTTGGGAGTGGGTTGATTATCATGGGAGTGGGCTCCTGATAAAAGGATGCATCCATCCCCTCCTGTCTCTTACTCTCCCACCTGCTCTTGGCCTTTGGCCATCTGCCCCTTGCTGTAGGAAGATGCAGCATGAAGGCCCTTGCTAGATGACAGCACTTTAATACTGGGCTTCCAGCCTCAAGAACTGTGAGACATAAATGTCTTTTCTTTATAAATTACCGTATCTGTAGCCTTCAGTTATAGCAACACAAAATGCCTAAGCCAGAGTGAGTAGGAAGAATGATAATGACTCTCTGAAAATTGGATTTTATTAAACCAGCATAAAGTCATGACAATGCTCACAACATTTCAAAAAAAGTACCTCTCTAGTAAGCAAAAATAATGCTTTTTATACAAAACTAACATTGTGGTTAAAGGTAAAGAAAATAAAATCACTCCATAATCACCATCAAAGATGCATGTACTCCTTGTAGCATAAAATGAGTACAGATCACACCAGCCCGGAGAAGCTTGGAAAGTCAGGTGCAAATTGAATGCCAGAGATGCTTGCAGAGAAAGTGCAATATGGTATTAGTGAGTTCCTTTATCAGATGGCATTCTGTGTGGGAAACCAATTACTGGCATCTGTGCATTCTTGCAAATGTTTTGTTTTACAAACGTAAGGAATCATTGATGTGTGTGCTTTATACAAAGCATCTCTCATCTGTGCACTGTACGTCTATGAAAGAGAAATTCTGGCTGACTTCACGTTCTGTTCTGTATTTTGTAGTCAACAATATGTTTCCTGATCTTGATCCTGTAATGCCAGAAAAGTGTAAACATGATCCAAAACATACTGAGAATGTGTCTTTTCAGTGGCATGCACAGAGAAATCAGCAGCAATTGCATAATTCTGAGAAAACAATTGGCAACTAAAAGCCAGGGCAAATGCTCTGGGTCTGTGGACATTTCAAGCTTCTAGAACTGTGAGAACCAACAGACTCTGGCTGCCATCTCTAAGGAGTCAGAAAGTTCTAATTTAAAAAAAAAAAAAAAAAAAAGATAAGAAAAGGAACCAAGTGGTTGAGAAAAACGGCTTAGAGGACCAACCATCTGTTGCTGAACCAGATATAGATATCACAGGGAAAATCACAAACAATATGATCCATCCTGGTAATATAAGTATCATCATCATTAAGTTTTAAATACAAAGTTATGATTTGTACTCAATCGCCAAACACTCATTAAATGACCTCAGGATGCTGGATGTCAAAGACACATTCCCCCAAAGCAGGGGATTTTTATACAGTTCTAGAAGCCTGGTATCACGATGGGTGCTAAGCAGTCCGTATTTGTTGAATTAATGAATACATCAGTATCCTCTCATCCTAGCTCCCTGAGTTGCAAAACTGGGGAAATGTAAACATATTTTCTGCGGTTTCTAAAAATGAGAATGAAGGCAGCACTCTGACGTGAGTAGAGTGCACAGCCCTCCGGTGTCTGCTGCCTGGTTCTTATTCTGATGCTCTCTCCCCACCTCCCTCTGAGTTGTGTCCCACTGAGCTGTCATCCCACAAACACACCACCTCACATTCACTCCCCTTCACTGGATCCTCGGAGCATCTCCAAATGAGGTCTGTGGATCATCATCCGTCTATCAAGCTGTTCTCAGCTACCAAAGAAAAGACGATGAAACGCCCTGTGTCATAAATTTTAAATAAGAGTAATGGTGATTTCCAGAGAAGATTTTGACATCGAAAGAGGAACCAGGAACTGAAGGAATGTCGTGAATGGTTTTGCCTGGAATGGACAAAAGCCTCAGCCACGCTGTGTCATCTCCTTCCGTCTAAGTATCCCACACTCCTGATCAGTGCACTTTTGGGGAAACCTTCCAGAGCCGGGAAATGATTCCCAGCTGAAATGAGAGCAGAGTCATCCAGGACACGTGGGAAAAGGTGCGGAACCGCCACCCGGCAAACCATTGCAATCACGTCCGCCTGATGCTTCTGCTTCTGCCACTGAGGTGCACCTGAACCCCTGGCCCTACTGCTGGAGGCACCCCAAACCACGGAGCTTGGCGTTCTATGAAATGCCACCCTCCTGATTTTGGAGTCCTGAAAAGTCACTTACATAATTTTGAGGTGGAATATTTTGTATTTGTTTTGGAATATGAAAATGCCTCATGAAATCAGCGTGTGAAAAATCATTAAGAGACACACAGAAAAGCTGTAGGTAGAAATAATTCGTATGTACCGCTCTCCTTCCATTCTTCACAGCCGAGCCTGGAGTGTTCTGACATTTCACGGTGACCCAAACACCGAGACCCGGCATTATGGGGGGAAACAGCAAAACCTTCAGAGCATTTATTCCCATTTATTGAGACCACAATCTCTCATTCCATCATTTTCAACCTTTGTATGCCATGAGCAACACCACATTTAAATTCTGCATTTGGTGAGCACCAACTCCCCAAAGAACCACAGGCATAGCTCTCTGACTTGTGGCTACTGCATTTGATCACGGCTGACTCCTTGTCTCCCAGTGTCTGGCACAGGGCTGCATGCAAAATAGGTGTGTGGAGCAAAGTCCAGTCAGGACAACGGAAACAACAGCAAAGGACTCAAGGGATGGGGTTTAGGATGTGGAGCCAGTGTGGACGGGCTGTAAGGACAAAGAGGGGAGCCTGAGACAACCTAGAGATAGTCATAGCGGGAAGCAAATACCACTGCCCAGGCTGCAAAGAGAAAGGGAGGTGGTGGTGTTGCCAGAGCTCGGAAGAGTTGGCAGGAAGTGCCGGGTAAGTGCTGGAGGGATGGGAAGGACTCAGCTCCTAAGAGACACTGGCCAAAGCACAGAAAGAAAGAAGGAGAAAGATACCCTGGCATCTCCCCTCTCACCAGTGCCTCCCATTGGCTGAAACTACCAGGACACCAGTTGATAAGGAAGCCCAGGAAACGGTTTGCAGAGCCTGGGATTCAGAGCAGAGTAGGGGAAAGGAAAGGAATGAATGTGAGGGCAAATGACCAGCAATGTCAGGTGTCCAGGAAATAATCTCTGAATTACAGGAGATCAAAACAAGCCTACATCCAGGTCTACAGGCTCTTCCCCGGGATTGCTCCAAATTCCCTCCACCTGGGAGACCTCTTGCCCCTCCTAGTGAGGAAAACGCCTGCAGGGGTGGTTGGAGATTATGGAAATGGCCCTCAGCTGAGGCAAACTGCTCATTATTAGAAAGCCTTCAAACACGAGCCCAGGCTCATTTCAGGTCAAATCTGGGGGATTTTTGAGCAGCATTTTGTGCCCCTGAGTTGCTGAGCAGGAAGGTGATGAGCAGTAGTGAGATAACAAGCCAGCTGCTCCTGCCTTCCCTCCCCTGACATTGATTACAAGACAAATTGGAGATGAGATGGACGTGGGGCTCTGCCTTGTTAAAACCCAGGCTGGGAGAATTTTTAGGTTAGCAGAGATGTGGAGAAATGCTCTATAACACCCCCATTACCCAGTGTGATGGAGTCTGGAGAAAAATTTTCAGCCTGGCCATGGAAGCCTAGAGCCTCTTGGTTGCTGTTTTAGGTGAGTTGATTTAAAATTACATTGAAAGCCATAATCATGCCTGTAATCCCAGAACTTTGGGAGTCCGAGGCGGGCAGATCTGGCCAACATGGTGAAACCCCATCTCCACTAAAATTACAAAAATTAGCTGAGCATGGTTGTGGGCACCTGTAGTTCCAGCTACTTGGGAGGCTGAGGCAGGAGAATCGCTTGAACCCAGGCGGCAGAGGTTGCAGTGAGCCGAGATGGTGCCATTGCACTCCAGCCTGGGCGACAGAGCAAGACTCTATCTCAAGAAAAAAAAAAAGTACATCGAATCACATGGTCCATATTAACTAATTATTGTGAATGGCATGTGGATTTGTCCAAGTAATATACAAATATTAACAGATGAACCAGAAGAGCACAAAAAAATCAAAAGAGAGGAAGACAGAAGACAGGGAGCAACATCTGGAAAGCCTCCTGGCCTCCTTTTAGCTGCTGGGTAATGGGAAGCTCTAGCGAATCCCAAGAAAGAGTCTGAAGAAGCTGAGGAGGTGGATGGAGTCCTTGGGGAGATGGAGGGCTGTGCCTACTTGTCAATTAGTAGAGAAATATTCCATAATATTACGCGTGCCGTGACCATATATATGGGTCCCTTCCAGCCACATGTCACTCCTGGGTGTGGTGAGCGTCGCATCACGATGGCAGGTTGGAACTGAGGCATGTCAGGGAGACAAGACAGGTGTGATGGTGTCGGAGACACCGAGGGTCAGCCATTCCCAGCCCCCTCTCTGCACCTCACATCCCCTTCAGTTGATCATGCTCACTGGGTATCTAACCCAGAATAAGGCAATCCCAACAAATGTCACCAGCGGTTGAAGGGAGTACTGGCTCACTTCTCCCAATGTCTTTAATGAAATAACCTAGGAGAATTACCCCACCTGAGTCATGTTGCTGGAAACCAGAGCTACTCCACTATTAACACCTCTGGATCGCTGTGGCAGAGGCAGGCTGTGTTCACTAATTTGTCAACATAGCAGTCCATGCCCTGAGTTAGGACAAAGGCTTCAATAGTCTTCTCTTGGGGAGATTGCAGCTTCTTGGTGGATGCGCCTCGTGAAGTCAGGAAATTAGATGCATGCTCTGCAAACCCTGGATAGTGACGTGACCATGTCCATGAGAGCAGCCCGGGGCTTCTGGGATCCTCCAAGGGACAGATGCAAGCCAGCAGCCACTCAGGGCAGGGGAACAGGGCAGGCCTGGCCACCACCAGCCAGGGGAGAGGACACCAGCTGGCCCTCCGGGGTTGGGACAGACAGGAGACAGGGTGAGGCCAGCGACCCCTGACAGGCCAAACCCCACCTCTAGGTCACTTTAGTCCGAGGCCACAGCTGACCCTGTCGTGGGGACAGTGAGAAGAGAAGCAGGGAAGGCTCTGGGACTCTGAACAAAAGAAGTGAAGACTTGGCCGAAGGTGTAGCCTGCCAGCCTCCCTGTGACTGAACCCTCCACGTCTTCGGTGTCTATGGCTCTCAAGTGGAGAAGCCCAGGGTCAGGAGCACAAGCTCTGGGATCACACCACCTGGCTTTGAATCCCACCCCTCCTGCTGGTCACCTGGGTGCCCTCTGCGGGTTTCCTTCACCCTGCGAGGCCTCAGTCTTCTCTTCTGTGAAATGGGGCTGGTAAGATCGCCTCACTTTGGGGTATTTTCTGAAGACTAAATGAAATAATGTATAAGTAATAAACCATAAATCATTATCACATACTTAGATATTTTTATGAAAAATAATAAAAACACAAATACATTATAAAGATGATTTGTAAAGCGCTATGCAAAATGCCGGACATGATGGAGTGCCCAGTGAGTGGTGGCCGTTGGCATTGTCGTCTGCCCCCTGATCTTCGCTGTTCTAGGAGCTCCCACCCACGGGGTCCTGGGAAGCTGGGGTGACTTCTCCTCCACCCAGCACACTCTGGATGGAGCTCCCCTAGCATCAGATAGATGCTGCAGTAGATGGCTTTGTAATATACCTTTCGTTCTTAGGGCTTCCCAGATTGCTGGAAGTAAGCCCCAGCACCCACATATGTGGGCTTGCCACTGGCCTATGCTGTCATCTGGGACACAATGACCCTCCTCTGCAGGAGGCGCAGCTTCCTGTCCGCTGCCATCTGTAATTTACATCTGGCAAAATGAAATCAATACCTCAGTCATTGTTCCCCTCTGCTGCTGGGCATACATTAGGTTTTAGACAAAGAGTACTGGGCTATTCCCAGAAAGAAAAACCAACCAGCATGAGTGCCTTATACATTGGAGAAGCTGGTAGTTAGCTACAGGAGGAGTGTTCAGGACACACAGGAGCTTGGTCTCACTCCTTCTCCAGCTCTGCTGTCTATCTGCCCCCATAGCCAGACACCAGAATGAGGTGACCACCCACTGTGGTTGGCTCCCAGGCCCCCGGTGTTGGGCGGCTCAAGCTGTTCTTGGAGTGAGTGAGGCAGGATTGAAAAGAGGGGCTGGAACCCTACCGTTATTGCCCAGATCTCTTCTTCTACCCTGTTTTACTCTTCTCTTCTCCCTTTTGTTCTATTATCAAAGTCAGCAAATCCACACGGCCCCCAGTGCCCTGAGAGGTGCCACACACGCTGGAGACGGACAGAATAGAAACACGTCTCCTGACTTCTCCAGCAATGTCTGACTGTCCGATGGGTTGTTTTCTAACTTCAGTCCCGAGCAGTCATAAAAATGTGGTGTATGTATCTTCCTGCTTTTGTTTCAGGGACAGAAAGCCTTGAGCTCTACTTTTCAGGGCCAGCATATTTTTTAACTTTAAGTTCTGGGATACAGGTGCTGAATGTGCAGGTTTGTTACATAGGTATACATGTGCCATGGTGGTTTGCTGCACCCATCAACACATCATCTAGGTTTTAAGCCCCGCGTGCATTAGGTGTGTGTCCTAGTGCTCTCCTTCCCCTCATCCCCCACCCCCTGACAGGCCCCGGTGTGTGATGTTTCCCTCCCTGTGTCTGTGTGTTCTCATTGATCAACTCCCACTTATGAGTGAGAACATGTGGTGTTTGGTTTTCTGTTCCTGTGTTGGTTTGCTGAGAATAATGGTTTCCAGCTTCATCCATGTCCCTGCAAAGGACATGAACTCATTCTTTTTTATGGCTGCGTGGTATTCAATGGTGTATATGAGGGGCAGCATTTTTCTTTTTATTTATTTATTTATTTTTCTTATACTTTAAGTTCTAGGGTACATGTGCATAATGTGCAGGTTTGTTACATATGTGTACTTGTGCCATGTTGGCATGCTGAACCCATCAACTCGTCAGCACCTATCAACTCGTCATTTACATCAGGTATAACTCCCAATGCCATCCCTCCCCCCACCGACAATAGGCCCCGGTGTGTGATGTTCCCCTTCCCGTGTCCAAGTGATCTCATTGTCCAATTCCTACCTATGAGTGAGAACATGCGGTGTTTGGTTTTCTGTTCCTGTGTTGGTTTGCTGAGAATAATGGTTTCCAGCTTCATCCATGTCCCTGCAAAGGACATGAACTCATTCTTTCTTATGGCTGCATAGTATTCAATGGTGTATATGAGGGGCAGCATTTTTCTTTTTATTTATTTATTTATTTATTTATTTTTCTTATACTTTAAGTTCTAGGGTACATGTGCACAGCGTGCAGGTTTGTTACATATGTGTACATGTGCCATGTTGCTATACTGTACCCATCAACTCGTCAGCACCCATCAACTCGTCATTTACATCAGGATGAGTGAGAACATGAGGTGTTTGGTTTTCTGTTCTTGTGATAGTTTGCTGAGAATGATGGTTTCCAGCTGCATCCATGTCCCTACAAAGGACACAAACTCATCCTTTTTATGGG